>NC_057796.1:243607530-243636610 GCF_018294505.1 Triticum aestivum | reverse complement strand
GTCCCGACGCCGGGCCCCGCCGCCCACCGCACCTCGTCGCCGGCAACTGCCGTCCCCGCGCCGGATCCGGCGAGATCCGGCCGGAGAAGGTCTCCCCGGTCCCGGATCCGCCTCCCCGGCGTCTTCCCCGTCTACTCCGAAGAACCCCGGCCATCTTCGAAATCCGGGCAAGATCTAGATCCCGCAAGTTGACCTCGTTTTTCTTCTAAGTCCCGAAATATTTTACATTCTGGTGCCCACTTTGACATGCCATAACTTGTTGCATACTGCTCTGTTTTGTGCGTGTAATATATCGAAATGTTCATCATGATGTGCTCTTCGTTTTGTTCCATTGTGCTATGCTTGTTTGAGTCCATATTGATGCCCTAATCATCGTTGCAAGAGTGCTATATGATGTTATCTACTGTCTGTTATCAGAACTTGGTGATTTGTCTTTTTCATTGCATTTTGCGTGTGCATCCTATGAGCTTGATCTCTACATGTGTTTTGAACTAAATCATGCCATATTTACAGTGGTGCTAGTATTGTATTTTGAGGATCTCTGTGGTGACTAACACAAGCATGCAAAGTAGCCTCCGTGATGTTGCTGATTTCTGTGACTTGGTCATTTCTGCCAAGTCCGAGTCTATTATATTTTGTTGCCATGTAAACCTGCTGCCACCATGAGTTCTATGCATACTCTGGAGATGTTCACTAAGGATGTTTTGTTGTTAATGTTATGCTCTATGCATCCATGCCCTTGTTTGAATTTATGGCGTGCTGTAGCTTGTTGTTATCTTGCTCTACTTTTGCTATAAAATATTCCTGGCAGATTGTTTACATGTTAACCAATTTTGCCATGGTTGTTACTAGTGATCCATGTACCCTATGACTATGCTATTACCATGCTTAGCTTCATATTTATGCCATCTTACTGTTTGTTACCTTGTCATGCCATGAATTTCTCTGTGATGAGTGGTTCCAGCTCACCAACATGCCTACTTATCGTTGTTTCTGCCATGTCCTGTTATTTTCACCAAGTCTGAATCTGTCATATTACTTGCTATGTTTACATGTGTGCCATCATATCTTCTGTGCCTTTTTGGCTCATGTTTAGTAAGGGACTTTTGTTCTATGCAATTAGTAGATTCATTCCATGCCTTTGTTTGCTATGATATGTTCCTGTAGCATGTTGTTTGATAGCTCTGAACTTCGCAACCTGATGTTATTTCTGTCATGTCCAGTGATTTCTGCTAAGTCTGTGAATCTGTTATTATTTGCATTCTTGCCATGTCCTTTTGAGCATGTTCTAGTGATTTCTGGAGATAGCTCAGTGTTCATGTTTTGTAATGCTTTACCTTTATATCATGCCCATGCCTTTTTTATCATGTTGAAGTGCTGTAGCATATTGTTTTGATGCTTGCGATAGGCCTAGTTGCTGTTTTGGACAGATTGTTGTTATATCTTGTTTGGAGTGTATGTGTTGCACCGTTGCTCCGTTTTGAGCATGCTCTATATGAAACTTGCTTAAGTTTGCTTGTAGTTTCATAATACCTTGTTGCATCCTTGTTTTGAGGTGTTTGCTTGATGATTGAATGCATTTTGCATCAATGCCATGGTTAACTTGTTTTGCTCATATCTTCTAGGCCGTAGCTCCGAATCTAATGAACTTTATATGTAATTTGACTAGAATTTCGTGTAGATCATCATGGTGCTTTTTAACTTTCTGTTTAACAACTTTAACTTGATGTTTGTTCAGATCTGGACCAATTTCGAAATTTGCATATGAGGACTTACCGGAATTGTTATAGGTTGTTCCCGACCTCATTTAAACTTGCTTTGATGTGTTGATCTTGTATGCATCATCTTGCCATGAGTAGCTTATTGTAGCCTTGTCATGCATCATACTTGGTTGAGCATCATGCCTTGTTCATGTGTGGTGTGTTTACTATGTTGTGTGCTTCTTCTCGATAGTTCTCGTGTCGTTGCGATCGTGAGGATTCGTTCGTCTTCGTGGCTTCATCTTCTTCATGGACTCGTTCTTCTTCCTAGCGGAATTTCAGGCAAGATGACCGTCACCTTGGATCTCACTACTATCATTGCTATGCTAGTTGCTTCGTTCTATCGCTATGCTGCACTACCTATCACATGCTCCTCAAGCCTCCCAAATTGCCATGAACCTCTAACCTTTGTCACCCTCCCTAGCAAACCGTTGTTTGGCTATGTTACCGCTTTGCTCAGCCCCTCTTATAGTGTGCTAGTTGCAGGTGAAGATGAAGATTGCTCCATGTTGGATTATGTTTTGTTGGGATATCACAATATCTCTTATTTAATTAATGCATCTATATACTTGGTAAAGGGTGGAAGGCTCGGCCTTATGCCTGGTGTTTTGTTCCACTCTTTCCGCCCTAGTTTCCGACATACCGGTGTTATGTTCCTTGATTTTGCGTCCCTTACGCGGTTGGGTGATTTATGGGACCCCCTTGACAGTTCGCTTGAATAAAACTCCTCTAGCAAGGCCCAACCTTGGTTTTACATTTGCCTCACCTAGCCTTTTTCTCTTGGGAGTCGCGCTCCCGAGGGTCATCTTATTTTACCCCCCCCCCCCGGGCCAGTGCTCCTCGGAGTGTTGGTCCAAACTAGAGCCACTTGCAGCGCCACCTCGGGGAAACTTGAGGGCTGGTTTTAGTTGTACGTAGTGTTCATCCGGTGTGTCCTGAGAACGAGGTACGTGCGACTCCTATCGGTATTGTCGACACATCGGGCGGCTTTGCTGGTCTTGTTTTACCATTGTCGAAATGTCTTGTAACTGGGATTCCGAGACTGATCGGGTCTTCCCGGGAGAAGGAATATCCTTCGTTGACCGTGAGAGCTTATGATGGGTTAAGTTGGACACCCCTGCAGGGTATTATCTTTCGAAAGCCGTGCCCGCGGTTATGTGGCAAATGGGAATTTGTTAATATCCAGTTGTAGAGAACTTAACACTTGACCTTAATTAAAACGCATCAACCGCGTGTGTAGCCGTGATGGTCTCTTCTCGGCGGAGTCCGGGAAGTGAACACGGTTTATGGGTTATGTTTGACGTAAGTAGGAGTTCAGGATCACTCCTTGATCATTGCTAGTTTCACGACCGTTCCGTTGCTTCTCTTCTCGCTCTTATTTGCGTAAGTTAGCCACCATACTTGCTTAGCCGTTGCTGCAACCTCACCACCTTATCCATTCCTTTCCCATTAAGCTTTGCTAGTCTTGATACCCATGGTAATGGGATTGCTGAGTCCTCGTGGCTCACAGATTACTACAACACCAGTTGCAGGTACAGGTTTTGCGATGATCCTGACGCAGAGCGATGTTACTTGTTTTGGAGTTCTTCTTCTGCTTCTTCTTCGATCAGGGGATAGGTTCCAGGTCGGCAGCCTGGGCTAGCAGGGTGGATGTCGTTTGAGCTTCTGTTCATGTTTCATCCGTACTCGGATGTTGATCATGCGTTTGATGTATTGATGTATTATTGCGGCATTTGTATGCCTTGTATGTATCCCCATCTATTATGTAATGTTGATGTAATGATATCCACCTTGCAAAAGCGTCTTCAAGATGCGCTTCTATCCTTGCTGGGACCTTCGAGTTCCTTTAGGATAGGGTCACATCTTGGGCGTGACAGCTACGTTGTAAAGGTGATAGGTCCCGTTGTGGAGCACCTTGGTGATGATGAAGGGGACTTCCCAGGCAGGGGCGAGCTTATGAGGCCGTTGCTGATCCACTCGGAGCACAAGATCTCCTTCTTGAAATGCTCGACCTTTGACGTTTCGGGCGTGGAATCGACGCAGCTCTTGCTGATAGATGGTCGACCGGACCAAAGCCATCTCTCGCTCCTCCTCCAGGAGATCAACGGCGTCCTGACGTGCTTTCTCTGCTTTGGCCTCTGAAAAAAGTTCCACTCGGGGTGCATTGTGCAGTAAGTCACTCGGAAGCACGGCTTCAGCCCCGTACACCATGAAGAAAGGGGTTCGATCAGTCGACCGGTTGGGAGTCGTCCTCAATCCCCACAGAACAGATGGCAACTCAGTCACTCAAGCTCCAGCTGCATGCTTGAGGTCGCGCATCAATCGGGGTTTCAGCCCTTGGAGGATCAAACCATTTGCTCTTTCAGCTTGCCCATTCGACTGCGGGTGGGCAACGGATGCATAGTCGACCCAAGTGCCTTGGGAAGCGCAGAATGCTCTGAACTCATCAAAATCAAAGTTTGAGCCATTGTCCGTGTTGATGTTGTGCGAAACTCGGTATTAGAACACCAACTCTCTGATAAAACTTTTGGTTGTGCTTGAGTCAAGATTCTTGATAGGTTTGGCTTCAATCCACTTAGTGAACTTGTCGACTGCCACGAGCAGATGAGTGAAGCCACTTCTGCCGGTCCTTAGAGGCCCAATCATGTCCAGTCCCCACAAAGCAAATGGCCAGACGAGTGGAATAGTCTTCAAGGCCGATGCGGGCTTGTGGGACATGTTTGAGTAAAACTGGCAACCTTCGCACTTCTCAACTATCTCTTTTGCCATTTCATTGGCCCGTGGACAGCGGAATCCCGCTCGGTATGCTTTGGCCACGATGGTCTGGGAGGACGCATGGTGACCACAGGTCCCCGAGTGAATCTCGTTCAAGACCAGTCGACCCTCTTCTAGAGAGATACATCGCTGAGCTACGCTAGTAACACTTTCTCTGAAAAGTTGTCCACCTATAACTGTGAAGGCTTTTGATCTGCTGACGATCTGACGTGCCTCATCTTCATCTTCTGGAAGATCTTGCCTGAGAAGATATGCAATATACGGCACCGTCCAGTCGGGGGTGATTACAAAATCTCCATGATCAGGTCGACTACTGCTGGCACTTCGACCTCAGACGGATTGGCAGCACTTATTGGTTGTGGGGGCTCCTCTGTAAAGGGATCTTCTTGCACTGACGGGGTGTGGAGATGCTCCAAGAACACATTACTGAGAATAGGCTTCCGAGTGGAACCAATTTTCGCCAGGTCATCAACTGCTTGATTCTTGAGTCGGGGAACATGGTGGAGCTCTAACCCTTCAAACTTCTTCTCCAACTTCCTTACTGCATTGTAGTATCCGGTCATGGCAGGACTCCGGACATCCCATTCTTTCATCACTTGATTAACCACCAAGTCTGAGTCGCCGCATACCATCAGGCGACGGACGTCGAGTGAAATGGCCATACGCAACCCGTAGAGAAGTGCTTCATACTCAGCTTCATTGTTGGAGGAATCAAAGTGAATCTGGAGAACATAACTGAGTTTGTCGCCTCTTGGGGATACCAGGACCACTCCAGCACCAGAACCATTTAACATCTTGGATCTGTCAAAGAACATGGTCCAGTGTTCTGAGTGAACTTGAGTCGGCTGTTGTTGCTCAATCCACTCGGCCAAGAAATCTGCGATTGCTTGAGATTTGATTGCCTTTTTAGCTTCAAACTTGATATCCAGAGGAAGAAGTTCAATTGCCCACCTAGCCACTCGACTGGTTGCATCTTGATTGTTCAAAATTTCAGATAACGGAGCGTCACTGACGACTGTAATCGAGTGGTCTCCGAAGTAATGTGCAACTTTCTTCGCAGTCAAATAGATTCCATAAACAAGCTTCTCCTAATGTGGATACCTTTGCTTGGACGGAGTCAAGACTTCAGAAATGTAATACACTGGGCATTGAATTTTATAGGTTTTGCCTTCTTCTTCTCGCTCGACTATGAGCACTGTGCTGACAACAAATCCAGTGGCTGCAATATACAACAATAGAGGCTCTTTACTAACCGGAGCAGCAAGCACCGGCTGGGTGGAAAGCAGGGCTTTGAGCTCGACAAACACTGCTTCAGCTTCAGGAGTCCACTCGAATGTATCGGACTTTTTCATCAGTCGGTAAATAGGAATGCCTTTTCACCGAGAGGAGAAATGAATCAACTTAACGCAGCCAGACAACCTGTGAGCTTCTGGACGTCATGCACATGCACAAGGCGTTTCATTCGAAGAATTTCTCCAATCTTTTCTGGGTTTGCATCTATCCCTTGTTCGGAAACGAGGAAACCGAGTAACTTTCCTCCTGGGACTCCGAATGTGCCCTTGGATGGATTAAGCTTGATGTCATATCTTCTTAGATTGCCAAAGGTTTCAGTGAGGTCAGTCAGCAGGTCGAAACTCTTGCGTGACTTGACCACAATATCATCCATGTATGCTTCCACGTTCCGACTGATTTGAGTGAGCAGGCACTTCTGGTTCATGTGCATGAATGTGGCACCAGCATTCTTGAGACCAAAAGGCATGGTGACATAGCAAAAACACCCGAATGGGGTGATGAAGGCCGTTTTTATTTCATCGGGTCCATACAGTCGGATCTGATGGTACCCGGAATATGCATCCAAAAAAGACAAACGCTCACACCCCGCAGTCGAGTTGATAATCTGATCGATGCGGGGAGAGGAAAGTGATCTTTCGCACAGGCCCGATTGATATGCTTGAAGTCAATACACATACAAAGTGAATCATCTTTCTTGGGGACCATGACGACGTTGGCGAGCCACTTGGAGTGGTATATCTCGTGGATGAACTCACCTGACAGGAGTCGAGCCACTTCCTTGCCAATCGCCTTCCTCTTTTCCACGACGGACCGACGGAGATGTTCTTTGACAGGTTTTGCTTTTCGGTCGACACACAAACGGTGCTCAGCCAGCCCCCTGGGTACACCCGGCATGTCTGATAGTTTCCATGCAAAGATGTCCCAGTTCTCACGGAGGAACTGGATGAGCGCTTCTTCCTATTTACTGTCGAGTGTCGTTAAAATGTGGGTTGGAGTAGCAGAGGGGTCTTCCGGGTGAATGTGGACTGGCTTTGTTTCGCCGGGTGACTGAAATGCTGACTCTAAAGCAGGCTTCTTGGCTCGCAACAAGTCACTCGGATCGGCATTTTTCTTGTATTCTTCCAGCTCTACCACTGCCATTTGCTCATCAACAATTTTGGAGCCTTTCTGGAGGCACTCCTCTACTCTCTGCGTATTTCCCGTGACTGTGATCACACCTCTGGGTCCAGGCATCTTCAACTTAAGATACACGTAACATGGTCGGGCATGAAACGAGCATACGCGGGCCTACCCAGAATAGCGTGATAGGCACTATGGAAATCCACTACCTCAAACGTCAACTTCTCCTTGCGGTAATTCTTGGAATCACCGAAAACCACATCAAGAGCAATCTGTCCGAGTGACTTTGCCTTCTTTCCAGGGATGACACCATGGAACTGCATGTTGCTCTCACTGAGTTTGGACATCGGAATGCCCATTCCTTGGAGGGTCTCAACATAGAGAATGTTTAGACAACTGCCACCATCCATAAGGACTTTAGTCAGTCTGGTGCCCCCAATGACTGGGTCGACCACCAACGCTTGCCGCCCAGGGGTGGCAACATGTGCTGGTGATCTGACTGGTCGAATGTAATGGGAGTTTTCGACCACTTCAAGTATGTCGTAGTTGCCGGAGCAACCATGTTCACTTCTCTGTTAATGACTTTCAGTCGACTTTTGCTCTCTACATCAGCAAAAATCACCAAGGTAGCATTGACCTTGGGGTAACCATCGTCTTCTTCTTTCTCTTCATCCTTATCAGAGTCCTTCTCACTGGGCTGACCCTCTCGGAACTGCTGAATCAAGAGTCGACATTGTCGAGTGGTATGCTTGGGCAAAATCAAGTTACCCGCTTCATCTTTCTTCATGTGAATATGGCACGGCAAATCCAAGATGTCTTGTCCTGACTGGTCTTTCACCTTTTTGGGCACCCACGGCCCTTTAGGCTTTCCTTTAAACTTCCCTTGCGCATTCAGAACTGCGGCTTTGGCAGGACCTGTAGGCTCAGCTTTACGTTTTTGCTTCTGACTGGTGTTTCCACCTCCGGTGTCCTGGTCGACTGGTTTTCCCTTGCCATTGCGGAGTCGGTCTTCCTCTTCGCCATTTGCATACCGAGTGGCTATTTCCATCATTCTTCTCAGAGACATATCTCCGGAATGACCGAATTTTAGGATAAGCTCTCTGTATCTAATGCCCTCTTTGAAGGCGCACACTGCTTGATGCTCTCACACGTTCTCCACTACATGGTCAAGGGTGGTCCATCTCTGGATAAAATCTCTCAAAGTTTCACTCGGCTTCTGGACGCAATGCTGCAATTCAGTCAGCCCAGCAGGTCGCTTGCAGGTGCCTTCGAATGTCTTAATGAACACTCGGGCCAAATCTTCCCAATAGAAAATACTAGGAGCCAACTGGTTCAGCCAGGCCCTAGCTGAGCCTTCAAGCATCAAGGGGAGGTGCTTCATGGATACATCATCATTGCCTCCACCAATCTGTACCCCCACTAGGTAATCTTCTAACCAAGTGTCTGGCTTTGACTCACCGGTGAACTTGCTCACACCAGCGACTAATCTAAAGTTGGGCGGGATCTCAGCGACTCAGATGGCCCTGCTGAAACACTCGGGACCAGAAACGAATGCCCTGCTTCTAGTCGGACGATTTCTGTCAAGTCCTTCTCTGTTATCTCTGCCCCTGTCAACCAAACCTTGCACGAGGAGAGACTTCGCATCAAACCCAGGATCTCTTGGGTCGACTGGAGCCCTCCGCTCATCACCGAACATGCACCTGTCATCATACCGCCGGGGCGCATATGAACCTCCCCTCGGAGGGGTTGTAGGCACTCGATGGTGGTCATCACGGGGATAACGAGGATTGAACTATTCGTAGCCCCGACCAAGGAACTGGTCTTGGCAGTAACCACGACCTTCACGCCGCAGAGGCGATCTCGGGCTATGTGCCGACTGAACTGTGTCTGCAACCAGAGATCTGCTATGAATTCTATTGCGTGACTGAGAAACAGCGTAGTTCTGTTCTCCCGCCGCCCGAAGCAATGCTCGGATCTGCTGCAAACCCCTACCAGCTTCTGAACGGGATGGCTGAATTGAATCTGCTATGCGTGTAGCTGCCGCAACATTCTGAATTGGAGTATGGTATACCTGACATTCTTCTCGAGGCTCAGTCACGAACAGCTGTCGTGGCCGTCGACTGGAACCTGGAATCTGTTGCCGAGCCCGCTCATCGAGTGCTTGCTGAAAATTTTCCAGACGCATACGCTCAGCCAAGGTGGCCAAGCGCGCGGCCTCCAAAGCCCGAGCCTCTTAGGTCTCCCCAACGATGGGGGTCTAAAGCGCCTGGATGTTGCGGCGATGCAGCTCTTCCCTCTACTCCGCGGTGAGGGCTTGGGGATAGTATTCGTCATGATCATGCGACGGGTCGCCACTGCCGCCGCCGCCGCGACGAAATCCGGGCGGACTACGCTGGGAGTTGACCATGAGGACTTTCGCCGCAGGATCATTGCTCTCGCACTCGAAAAGTGTATCCGAGTGGCCAGCTGGCAGATCGAACAAACCGTATAGGGATTCGTCGGGCTCGATTGCAGCGACTTCAGGGGTGGTCGACTGGCGAGCCACCGCGTGCTTCACCCACCGCTGGAGCCGCGAACGACCAGATCGCTTGCGATGGCGGACGGCGGGGACCGAAGACACCATGGGAGCCGACCGGTACTGAGTCGACGGCTGCCGCAGAAGGACGCTGCACGCACTCGCGCAGAAGTGCACCGCCCCGCGGATGGGGAGGGCCTTGACGTCGAGGGGGGCTTCTTAGAGCTAGGCAGAGTCGTCGGCGATGAAGACGAGCGCGTCGAGATGGATCTCGCGGCCCAGAGCCAAACCACCGCTGGAAACCATGTTGACGGAGAACGAAATTCGCAACCTCACCAAAAGTTGCTCAGACGCCTACCCCATGGTGGGCGCCAACTGTCGTGGGAATGAGTCTGATAGTAAGAGTAGGGGGTACCTAGGAGGAGGCAGTGTCCTAGCTATGGCGAGGTTGTAAACACAAGTTTACGAGTTCAGGCCCCACCCGGAGGAGGTAATAGCCCTACATCTCGGTGACGCGGAGGCTTTATCGACTGGATATGTGTGAAAGTTACAGGGGGTGCGAACCCTTGCGCCAGAGGAGGGGGTGGCTTATATAGAGTGCGCCAGGCCCCTCGCGGCCCTCGGTTACACAGGGTTCAATGTGAGTTAAGACTAGGACGTTACTGGTAATGCCTGCTATTAATGATCTTTATGAAGCTGGAGTGAATGCCTGACCGTTGCCATCCAGGGTGACTTTAGGCCTTCTGTACTCCGAGTGATTGTTTGTATGGTCGAGTGATGTTACCATAGTCGAGTGGAATTGGGATACCCGAGTGGAATCTTCCGTCGAGTGGATTGCACTTCAGGGTGATTTCAGTTGGTATCTTCTATTGAACTTTGCATGTCTTTGACTTTAGGGCAGTGTCCTTGGGTAGGATGTCTAGGTCAGGCCTAAGACCCTACCCTAGGTACATGTCATCGTCATACGGCGAGCTAGCGGGCTGGTGACACAGTAGCTATCCAGGTTCGGGCCACCTTGCGGTGTAAAACCCTACTCCTGCTTGGCTTTGGATTGCACTGGTGTGAGAGTAGGAATAAAAGGGTGGAGGCTCAAGTGGTCGACCTCCTCTACGGCGACATCCTACCCTCCTTGGCCCTCTTCCCCTTAAACATTGGCGGGAAGGGTTGCCACACAACGGTAATTTGAAGGGGGGCAGGGGCGCAGTCTATCTTCACAAAAGGTCGTCTTTGCCTACAAAGCCACCGTCCATGACGCGCCGGTTGGCTCGGTGATGACCTTCGCCCTGCGCTCCCACCGTCTTGGTCTTCTTGCACCGACCGGGTAACCTTTCGGGTTGCTTTGGGAACCAGCATGCTGGCCCTGCTCCCTTAGCATGAAAGAGGAAAACCTCCTCATCCGCGCCCGCTGGCACGGGCTCTGGCGTATCATCGCCGCGCGTGTCACCCACGTGAAGACTCAGGGCCGCGTGACAGGGCTGAGCAGCCCCTGACTTGTTCGCCTCTGAGAGGCTGCCTTAGGAGGCAACCTCGGGAGGCCGCCTCGCGAGAGGGCCTCGGGAGGCCGCCTTGAGAGAGGGCCTCGCGAGCCTCCTGGTGGCGCCTTTCGGTCTGCTTGGGACACCTACTGATGGGGACCTCACGGGGCAAGAGTCTCGCGAGGAGTCTTGGTCGTGAAGCTTGCTAGTGGGCCACCTGCTGGGTCCTCGACATGCGCTGCGTCCTGGGCCGAAGGTAGACGGGCCTGGGTACCCCTAGTCCCACAGGCCTGACAATACATGCACAAGAACCAGCCCTACCACACATAACCCAGACTCTCCTAGATTGTAGCCCTACTCCGATGGACAGAGAACCAGCTTCACCCAATCTAACCCCAACCCCAGCAGATAGTAACCCAGTTCTAGTTGAGACAACACCATCTCCACCATAGAGCTCCCAAACAAGAGCAGTTAGTAAGGTAGCTCCAATGCCCAAAGCGCCAGGACTACTACGGCGAACCCCAACTCCACCAGTTAGTACACCTATTCCTGTGGACGAAGCACGACCAACCATTCGTAGTTTAACATCTATTGCATTTGATGTTGTTAAATCCTATGTGTGTATCATCCCATCATGGAAATATTATACTGAAGATGAAGGGAAAAGCCAGTTTCAGGTGTTCGTCCAGGAGTTATGTGTAAGTAATTTTATTCGTGGCAATTACATTGCTTTGTCCCATACATTCTACCTCCATGCTGGTTATAATACAAAAAATGTTCCCATTTTTCTGTATAGAGAAGGACCGATTTCGAAACTCCGGATGAGGTAACCTGTGCTAATACCTCTGCTATCTTCAAGAATTCTTTGTGCAGTATCGGAATTACCTGAAGAAAACGTACCTCACTAGCAAGGGAAGTCATTTTATAAGTGGGGGAGAAGAAAATGAGAGGCGGATGACAAATAATGTAATGCGAGGGAGAAGAGTTTATGATGGGTACTTGGCATGTCTTGACTTGGCGTAAATCTTCCTGGCTACGACGCCAGAAATCCTTCTTGCTACCTCTTGAGCATGCGTTGGTTTTCCCTTGAAGAGGAAAGGGTGGTGCAGCAAAGTAGCGTAAGTATTTCCCTCAGTTTTGAGAACCAAGGTATCAATCTAGTAGGAGACAATGCACAAGTCACCTAGTACCTGCACAAACTATCAAGAACCTTGCAACCAACGCGATGAAGGGGTTGTCAATCCCTTCACGGTCACTCGCAAAAGTGAGATCTAATAAAGATAGTAAAGTAAATATTTTTGGTATTTTTGTTGTATAGATTGGAAAGTAAAGATTGCAAAATAGTAAACGAGATGCGATGTAAATAAAAGAGATGCAATATTATAATAAAGAGACCTGGGGGCCATAGGTTTCACTAGTTGCTTCTCTCAAGATAGCATTTATTACGGTGGGTGAACAAATTACTGTCGAGCAATTGATAGAAAAGCGCATAGTTATGAAGATATCTAAGGCAATGATCATGAATATAGGCATCACGTCCGTGCCAAGTAGACCGAAATGATTCCGCATCTACTACTATTACTCCACACATCGACCGCTATCCAGCATGCATCTAGAGTATTAAGTTCACAAGAATAGAGTAACGCATTAAGCAAGATGACATGATGTAGAGGGATAAACTCAAGCAATATGATATAAACCCCATCTTTTTATCCTCGATGGCAACAATACAATACATGCCTTGCTGCCCCTACTGTCACTGGGAAAGAACACCGCAAGATTGAACCCAAAGCTAAGCACTTCTCCCATTGCAAGAAAGACCAATCTAGTAGGCCAAACTAAACCGATAATTCGAAGAGACTTGCAAAGATATCAAATCATGCATATAAGAATTCAGAGAAGAACCAAATAATATTCATATATAATCTTGTTCATAAATCCACAATTCTTCGGATCTCGGCAAACACACCGCAAAAGAGTATTTCATCGAATAGATCTCCAAGAACATCGAGGAGAACTTTGTATTGAGAATCAAAGAGAGAGAAGAAGCCATCTAGCTAATAACTATGGACCTAAAGGTCTATGGTAAACTACTCATGCTTCATCGGAGAGGCAATGGTGTTGATGTAGAAGCCCTCCGTCATCGATTCCCCCTCCGGCAGATCGTCGGAAAAGGCTCCAAGATAGGATCTCACGGGTACAAAAGGTTGCGGTGGTGGAAAAGTGGTTTCGTGACTCTCTCTGATCAATCTAGGGTATAAGAGTATATATAGGCGAAATAAGTACGTCGGTGGAGCTACAAGGGGCCCACGAGGGTGGGGGCGCGCCTACCCCCTTGGGCGCGCCCTCCTGCCTCGTGGCCGCCTTGTGGCGTTCCAGACTTCAACTCCAAGTCTTCTGGATTGCTTTCCGTCCAAGAAAGATCATCACGAAGGTTTCATTTCGTTTGGACTCCGTTTGGTATTCCTTTTCTGCGAAACTCTAAAATAGGCAGAAGAACAGAAACTGGCACTGGGCCTCTGGTTAATAGGTTAGTCCCAAAAATAATATAAAAGTGCATATTAAAGCCCATTAAACATCCAAAACAGATAATATAATAGCATGAAACAATCAAAAATTATAGATACGTTGGAGACGTATCAGCCTTCTACGGGCGGTAGAATCAATGGGCCTTCTTCGGGTCGTATGATCGATTGACCAAACATGGGTCGTACTATTTGTGGACCAATAGCAGACCACAATATGGGCCGTAAATGGGCTAGACTGGGCATCGTCTATTTATGGGCCGACCATAACGGGTCATTAATAGGCCGATATGTATAGCAGGCTTAATTCTATCGACAGGCATAATGGGTCGTTGATGGGTCGCATTTGTTGATGCTATGAAAACGGCCCAACGGATTAACGAGCCACAAACGACCCGACTATAACCACGGTCTGCATTTGGCCCACAAGCGGAACAGGCGAGTAACGGACCGTAAGAAATCAAATGTTGGAAATGAGCCCAAGAATAAATGGGCCCTTAGAAGGCCGAAAGATAACACGGGTTGGAAACGGCCCAATGGAATAATGGGCCGTTAATGGGTATAAAGCGATGTATTGTTCATTATGGGCCAGTTTCACCACAGGTTGTTAAATAGGCCTAGAGTTACGAAGGGCCTCATATGGGCCGAAAGACGTCATGGGCCATACATGGGCCGGAAGTTACAATGGACTAGAATCATATTGGACGGCCCAGATGACGCTACTGGGCCTAATTCGGGTAGGCCCTGACGGGCCGTGAGTTAAAGGTTGTATAAATGGGCTATATGTGAACATGTCGTTAACAAGCTTTCTGTGGGCCGTCCCGCTACCTTTTGACCAACTCAAATGGACCGGCCTTTTGACCTGAATGGGCCACTGTTGGGTTGGGCCACGTGTCTACGTATCATAGGCGCGTCCCGTCCATTCGCTGGATGACATCTGTCCCAACGCAGAGTTGACACGTGGTTCTTTCGGCCAATGAGAATTTTACATGTGGAAAATCGCCATTGCTCATTGCTGTTAATGGGTTATCGGATCCAAAGCCGCACCTGATAGCTTAACAGTGACCCGGGATGCCACGTGTTGATTACCCTTGACGAAAATGAAGGAAATATGCCCTAGAGGCAATAATAAAGTTGCTATTTATATTTCCTTATATCATGATAAATGTTTATTATTCATGCTAGAATTGTATTAGCCGGAAACTTAGTACATGTGTATATAGACAAACTAAGTGTCACTAGTATGCCTCTACTTGACTAGCTCGTTGAATCAAAGATGGTTAAGTTTCCTAGCCATAGACATGAGTTGTCATTTGATTAACTGGATCACATCATTAGAGAATGATGTGGTTGACTTGACCCATTCCATTAGCTTAGCATTTGATCGTTTTGTATATTGCTATTGCTTTCTTCATGACTTATACATGTTCCTATGACTATGAGATTATGCAACTCCTGAATACCGGAGGAACACTTTGTGTGCTACCAAACTTCACAACGTAACTGGGTGATTATAAAGGTGCTCTACAGGTGTCTCCGAAGGTACTTGTTCGGTTGGCATAGATCGAGATTAGGATTTGTCACTCTGATTGTCGGAGAGGTATCTCTGGGCCCTCTCGGTAATGCACATCACTATCAGCCTTGCAAGCAATACAACTAATGAGTTAGATGCGGGATGATGTATTAAGGAACGAGTAGAGAGACTTGCCGGTAACGAGATTGAACTAGGTATTGAGATACCGACGATCGAATCTCGGGCAAGTAACATACCGATGACAAAGGGAACAACGTATGTTGTTATGCGGTTTGACCGATAAAGATCTTCATAGAATATGTAGGAGCCAATATGACCATCCAGGTTCCGCTATTGGTTATTGACTGGAAACGAGTCTCGGTCATGTCTACATAGTTCTCAAACCCGTATGGTCCACACGCTTAACGTTTGGTGACGATAGGTATTATGAGTTTATGTGTTTTGATGTACCGAAGGTTGTTCGTAGTCCCGGATATGATCACGGATATGACGAGGAGTCTCGAAATGGTCGAGACATAAAGATCGATATATTGGAAGCCTATATTTGGACATCGGAATAGTTCCGGGTGAAATCAGGATTTTACCGGAGTACCGGGAGGTTACCGGAACCCCCCGGTAAGTGTATGGGCCTTATTGGGCCATAGTGGAGAGAGAGAGAGAGGAGACTAGGGCAGGCCACGCGCGTCCTCTCCCTCTGGTCCGAATTGGACTAGGAGGGGGTGACGCCCCCCTTTCCTTCCTCCCTCTGTACCCCTTCCTTCTCTCGTAGTCCAACTAGGGAAGGGGGGATCCTACTCCCGGTGGGAGTAGGGCTCCTCCAGGGCGCGCCATAGGAGGGCCGGCCCTCCCCCCTCCTCCACTCCTTTATATACGGGGGAGGGGGCACCCCATAGACACACAAGTTGATTGTTCCAAGCCGTGTGCGGTGCCCCCTCCACCATATTCCACCTCGGTCATATTGTAGCGGTGCTTAGGCGAAGCCCTGCATCGGTAGCAACATCATCACCGTCATCATGCCGTCATGCTGACGGAACTCTCCCGTGAAGCTCTGCTGGATCAGAGTTCGTGGGACGTCATCGAGCTAAACGTGTGCTGAACTCGGAGGTGCCGTGCGTTCGGTACTTGGATCGGTCGGATCGTGAAGACATACGACTACGTCAACCGCGTTCTCATAACGCTTCCGCTTACGGTCTACGAGAGCGAAGCCCTGCGCCGTTAGCTTCATCATCACCGTCATCATGCCGTCGTGCTGACGAAGCTCTCCCTCGACACTCTGCTGGATCGTGAGTTCGTGGGACGTCACCGAGCCGAGCGTGTGCAGATCGCGGAGGTGCCGTACTTTCGGTACTAGGACCGGTCGATCGTGAAGACGTACGGCTACATCAACTGTGTTGTCATAACGCTTCCTCTTACGGTCTACGAGGGTACATGGACAACACTCTCCCCTCTCGTTGCTATGCATCACCATGATCTTGCGTGTGCATAGGAATTTTTTTGAAATTACTACGTTCCCCAACAGTGGCATCCGAGCCAGTTTTATGCGTAGATGTTATATGCATGAGTAGAACACAAGTAAGTTGTGGGCGATACTAGTCATACTGCTTACCAGCATGTCATACTTTGATTCGGCGGTATTGTTGGATGAAGCGGCCCGGACCGACATTACACGTACGCTTACGCGAGACTGGTTCTACCGACGTGCTTCACACACAGGTGGCTGGCGGGTGTCAGTTTCTCCAACTTTAGTTGAATCGAGTGTGGCTACGCCCGGTCCTTGTTGAAGGTTAAAACAGCACATACTTGACGAAAAATCGTTGTTGTTTTGATGCGTTGGTAAGAAGGTTCTTGCTCAGCCCGTAGCGGCCACGTAAAACCTGCAACAACAAAGTAGAGGACGTCTAACTTGTTTTTGCAGGGCATGTTGTGATGTGATATGGTCAAGACGTGATGATATATAAATTGTTGTATGAGATGATCATGTTTTGTTAAAGTTATCGGCAACTGGCAGGAGCCTTATGGTTGTCTCTTTATTGTATAAGATGCAAGCGCCATATAATTGCTTTACTTTATCGCTATGCGATAGCAATAGTTGCAAAAACAATAGTTGGCAAGACAACCATGTGACAACACGTTGATAGAGATCAAGATGATGGAGATCATGGTGTCATGCCGGTGACGATGGAGATCATGACGGTACTTTGGACATGGAGATCAAAGGCACAAGATGATGATGGCCATATCATGTCACATATTTTGATTGCATGTGATGTTTATCTTTATACATCTTATTTTGCTTAGTTCGGCGGTAGCTTTATAAGATGATCCCTTACTAAAATTTCAAGGTATAAGTGTTCACCCTGAGTATGCACCGTTGCGACAGTTCTTCGTGCTGAGACACCACATGATGATCGGGTGTGATAAGCTCTACGTTCACATACAACGGGTGCAAGCCAGTTTTGCACACGCAGAATACTCGGGTTAAACTTGACGAGCCTAGCATATGCAGATATGGCCTCGGAACACTGGAGACCGAAAGGTCGAACGTGAATCATATAGTAGATATGATCAACATAGTGATGTTCACCATTGAAAACTACTCCATCTCACGTGATGATCGGACAAGGTTTAGTTGATTTGGATCACGTGATCATTTAGATGACTAGAGGGATGTCTATCTAAGTGGGAGTTCTTAAGTAATATGATTAATTGAACTTAAATTTATCATGAACTTAGTCCTGATAGTATTTGCATATCTATGTTGTAGATCAATAGCTCGCGCATAGCTTCTCCGTTTATTTTTTTTATGTTCCTAGAGAAAATAAATTGAAAGATGTTAGTAGCAATGATGCGGATTGGATCCGTGATCTGAGGATTATCCTCATTGCTGCACTGAAGAATTATGTCCTTGATGCACCGCTAGGTGACGAACCTATTGTAGGAGCATATGCAGACGTTATGAACGTTTGGCAAAGCTCGGTATGATGACTACTTGATAGTTTAGTGCACCATGCTTTACGGCTTAGAACCGGGACTTCAAAAAAACTTTGAACGTCACGGAGCATATAAGATGTTCCAAGAGTTGAAATTGGTATTTCATACTCATGCCCGTGTGAAGAGGTATGAGACCTCTGACAGTACTTTGCCTATAAGATGGATGAGAATAGCTCAACCAGTGAGCATGTGCTCAGATTGTCTGGGTACTACAATTGCTTGAATCAAGTGGGAGTTAATCTTCCAGATAAGATAGTAATTGACAAAAGTTCTCTAGTCACTATCACCAAGTTACTAGAACTTTGTGATGAACTATAATGTGCAAGGGATGACGAAAACAATTCCCAAGCTCTTCGCGATGCTAAAATCGGCGAAGGTAGAAATCAAGAAAAGCATCAAGTGTTGATGGTTGACAAGACCACTAGTTTCAAGAACAAGGGCAAAGGGAAGAAGGGGAATTTCAAGAAGAACGACAAGCAAGTTGCTGCTCAAGTGAAAAAAACCCAAGTCTGGACCTAAGCCTGAGACTAAGTGCTTCTACTACAAAGGGATTGGTCACTAGAAGCGGGACTGCCCCAAGTGTTTGGCGGTTAAGAAGGATGGCAAAGAGAACAAAGGTATATTTCATATACATGTTATTGATGTGTACTTTACTAGAGTTTATAGCAACCCCTCAGTATTTGATACTAGTTAAGTTGCTAAGATTAGTAACTCAAAACGGGAGTTGCAGAATGAACAGAGACTAGTTAAGGGTGAAGTGACGATGTGTGTTGGAAGTTGTTCCAAGATTGATATGATCATCATCGCACACTCCCTATACTTTCGGGATTAGTGTTGAACCTAAATAAATGTTATTTGGTGTTTGCGTTGAGCATGAATATGATTTGATCATGTTTATTGCAATACGGTTATTCATTTAAAGTCAGAGAATAATTGTTGTTCTATTTACACGAATAAAACCTTCTATGGTCATACACTCAATATAAATGGTTTATTGAATCTCGATCATAGTGATACACATATTCATAATATTGTAGCCAAAAGATTCAAAGTTAATAATGATAGTGCAACTTATTTGTAGCACTACCGTTTAGGTTATATTGGTGTAAAGCGCATGAAGAAACTCCATGCTGATGGGCTTTTGGAATCACTTGATTATGAATCACTTGATGCTTGCGAACCATGCCTCATGGGCAAGATGACTAAGACTCCGTTCTCCGGAACAATGGAGCGAGCAACTAACTTATTGCAAATAATACATACTGATGTATGCGGTCCGATGAGTGTTGAGGCTCGTGGCGGGAATCGTTATTTTCTGACCTTCACAGATGATTTATCTACTTGATGAAACATAAGTCTGAAACATTTGAAAAGTTCAAAGAATTTCAGAGTGAAGTGGAAAATCATCATAACAAGAAAAGGTTTCTACGATCTGATCGCGGAGACGAATATTTGAGTTACGAGTTTGGTCTTCATTTGAAACAATGTGGAATAGTTTCACAAACTCATGCCACCTGGAACACCACAGCATAATGGTGTGTCCGAACGTCATAACCGTACTTTATTGGATATGGTGCGATCTATGATGTCTCTTACCGATTTACCACTATCATTTTTGGGGTTATGCTTTACAGACAGCTGCATTCACATTAAATAGGGCACCATCTAAACCCGTTGAGATGACACCGTATGAACTATGGTTTGGCAAGAAACCAAAGTTGTCGTTTCTTAAAGTTTGGGGTTGCGATGCTTATGTGAAAAAGTTTCATCCTGCTAAGCTCAAAACCAAATCGGAGAAGTGCGTCTTCATAAGATACCAAACAGTAACTGTTGGGTACACCTTCTATCACAGATCTGAAGGCAAGATATTCGTTGCTAAGAATGGATCCTTTCTAGAGAAGGAGTTTCTCTCGAAAGAAGTGAGTGGGAGGAAAGTAGAACTTGATGAGGTAACTATACCTGCTCCCTTATTGGAAACTAGTTCATCACCAAAATCAGTTCAAGTGATTCCTACACCAATTAGTGAGGAAGCTAATGATGATCATGAAACTTCTGATCAAGTTACTACCGAACCTCGTAGGTCAACCAGAGTAAGATCCGCACCAGAGTGGTACGGTAATCCTATTCTGGAGGTCATGTTACTTGGCCATGACGAACCTATGAACTATGAGGAAGTGATGATGAGCCCAGATTCCGCGAAATGGCTTGAGGCCATGAAATCTGAGATGGGATCCATGTATGAGAACAAAGTGTGGACTTTGGTTAACTTGCCCGATGATCGGCAAGCCATAGAAAATAAATGGATCTCCAAAAGGAAGACGGACGCTGATAGTAGTGTTACTATCTACAAAGCTAGACTTGTCGAAAAAGGTTTTTGACAAAGTTCAAGGTGTTGACTATGATGAGATTTTCTCACTCATAACGATGCTTAAGTCTGTCTGAATCATGTTAGCAAATTGCCACATTTTATGAAATCTGGCAAATGGATGTCAAAACTACATTCCTTAATGGATTTCTTAAAGAAGAGTTGTATATGATGCAACCAGAAGGTTTTGTCGATCCTAAAGGTGCTAATAAAATGTGCAAGCTCCAGCGATCCATCTATGGACTGGTGCAAGCATCTCGGAGTTGGAATATACGCTTTGATGAGTTGATCAAAGCATATAGTTTTATACAGAACTGCGGTGAAGCCTGTATTTACAAAAAGTGAGTGGGAGCACTACAGCATTTCTGATAAGTATATGTGAATGACATATTGTTGATCGGAAATAATGTAGAATTTTCTGGAAAGCATAAAGGAGTATTTCAAAGGAGTTTTTCAAAGAAAGACCTCGGTAAAGCTGCTTACATATTGAGCATCAAGATCTATAGAGATATATCAAGACGCTTGATAAGTTTTTTTTCAATGAGTACATAACTTGACAAGATTTTTGAAGTAATTCAGAATGGAACAGTCAAAGAAAGAGTTCTTGCCTGTGTTACAATGTGTGAAATTGAGTAAGACTCAAAGCCCGACCACGACAGAAGATAGAAAGAGAATGAAAGTCATTCCCTATGCCTCAGCCATAGGTTCTATAAAGTATGCCATGCTGTGTACCAGATCTATTGTATACCCTACACTGAGTTTGGCAAGGGAGTACAATAGTGATCTAGGAGTAGATCACTGGACAGCGGTCAAAATTATCCTTAGTGGAATAAGGATATGTTTATCGATTATGGAGGTGGCAAAAGGTTCGTCATAAAGGGTTACGTTGATACAAGTTTTGACACTAATCCAGATGACTCTAAGTCTCAATCTGGACACATATTAAAAGTGGGAGCAATTAGCTAAAGTAGCTCCGTGCAGAGCATTGTAGACATAGAAATTTGCAAAATACATACGGATCTGAATTTAGCAGACCCGTTGACTGAACTTCTCTCACAAGCAAAACATGATCACACCTTAGTACTCTTTGGGTGTTAATCACATGGCGATGTGAACTAGATTACTAAGTCTAGTAAACCCTTTGAGTATTGGCTACATGGCGATGTGAAATGTGGATATTAATCACATGGTGATGTGAACTATTGGTGTTAAATCACATGGCAATGTGAACTAGATTATTGACTCTAGTGCTAGTGGGAGACTGAAGGAAATATGCCCTAGAGGCAATAATAAAGTTGTTATTTATATTTCCTTATATCATGATAAATGTTTATTATTCATGCTAGAATTGTATTAACCGGAAACTTAGTACATGTGTGAATATATAGACAAACTAAGTGTCACTAGTATGCCTCTACTTGACTAGCTCATTGAATCAAAGATGGTTAAGTTTCCTAGCCATAGATATGAGTTGTCATTTGATTAACGGGATCACATCATTAGAGAATGATGTGATTGGCTTGACCCATTCTGTTAGCTTAGCATTTGATCGTTTAGTATATTGCTATTTCTTTATTCATGACTTATACATGTTCCTATGACTATGAGATTATGCAACTCCTGAATACTGGAGGAACACTTTATGTGCTACCAAACGTCACAACGTAACTGGGTGATTATAAAGGTGCTCTACAGGTGTCTCCAAAGGTACTTGTTGGGTTGGCATAAATCGAGATTAGGATTTGTCACTCCGATTGTCGGAGAGGTATCTCTGGGCCCTCTCGGTAATGCACATCACTATAAGCCTTGCAAGCAATACAGCTAATGAGTTAGTTGCGGGATGATGTACCACAGAACGAGTAAAGAGACTTGCCGGTAACGAGATTGAACTAGGTATTGAGATACCGACGATCGAATCTCGGGCAAGTAACATACCGATGACAAAGGGAACAACGTATGTTGTTATGCGGTTTGACCGATAAAGATCTTCATAGAATATGTAGTAGCCAATATGAGCATCCAGGTTCAGTTATTGGTTATTGACCGGAAACGAGTCTCGGTCATGTCTACATAGTTCTCGAACCCATAGGGTCCGCACACTTAACGTTCGGTGACGATAGGTATTATGAGTTTATGTGTTTTGATGTACCAAAGATTGTTTGGAGTCCTGGATATGATCAGGGACATGCCGGGGAGTCTCGAAATGGTCGAGACATAAAGATCGATATATTGGAAGCCTATATTTGGACATCAGAATAGTTCCGGGTGAAATCGGGATTTTACTGGAGTATCGGGAGGTTACCGGAACCCCCGGTAAGTGTATGGGCCTTATTGGGCCATAGTGGAGAGAGAGAGGAGACCAGGCCAGGCCGCACGCTCCCTCTCCCTCTGGTCCGAATTGGACTAGGAGGGGGGCGGCGCCCCCCTTTCCTTCCTCCCTCTCTCCCCCTTCCTTCTCTCCTAGTCCAACTAGGGAAGGGGGGAATCCTACTCCCGGTGGGAGTAGGACTCCTCCAGGGCGTGCCATAGGAGGGCCGGCCCTCCCCCCTCCTCCACTCCTTTATATACGGGGGAGGGGGCACCCCATAGACACACATGTTGATTGTTCCAAGCCATGTGCGGTGCCCCCCTCCACCATAATCCACCTCGATCATATTGTAGCGGTGCTTAGGCGAAGCCCTGCGTCGGTAGCAACATGATCACCGTCATCACACAGTCGTGCTGACGGAACTCTCCCGCGAAGCTCTGCTGGATCGGAGTTCCTGGGACGTTATTGACCTGATCGTGTGCTGAACTCGGAGGTGCCATGCGTTCAGTACTTGGATTGGTCGGATCGTGAAGACGTAGGACTACATCAACCGCGTTCTCATAACGCTTCCGCTTACGGTCTACGAGGGCGAAGCCCTGCACCGGTAGCTTCATCATCACCGTCATCACACCGTCGTGCTGACGAAGCTCTCCCTCGACACTCTGCTGGATCGTGATTTCGTGGGACGTCACCGAGCCGAACGTGTGCAGATCGCGGAGGTGCCGTACTTTCGGTACTAGGACCGGTCGATGGTGAAGACGTTCGACTACATCAACCGCGTTGTCATAACGCTTCCGCTTACGGTCTACGTGGGTACGTGGGCAACACTCTCCCCTCTCATTGCTATGCATCACCATGATCTTGCATGTGCGTAGGGTTTTTTTAAATTACTACGTTCCCCAACAAAAAACACTTCCATGACACGACATTTATCGTCATGGAAGTGGACACTTCCGTGATGATAATTTGATTATTGTCATGGAACACTTCTACGACAACACATGTATGACTATCTTGATTCTGTCATAAAATCGTCATGGATGTACATGCATGATAGAAAACCTGACCTACTGTGATAAACACAGATCATCACAGAAGTGTCTTTTTGTAGTGGAGGCAGATTCTAGAAGCCTTGTCATACAAGACAAGGAAGTCGGATTCGTGAAGGACTCCCGATGTCCTGAACCCTGGGGGTACTCACCACACCGTCTCCCGACCAGATGGGCCGGGCCGAGAACCCCCACGGGTGTTCACTGGTGGACCATATCCACAAGACCCGCGACGTAGGAAGGTTCCCAAATTCTTGGCGCATACTTCAAGACTTACATGTCGACTACACCATGATTTACCATATATGTAGTTGACATATCTGTAACCCTAGAACCCACGGTATCGATATAAACCAGGGGGTAGGGCACATAGAAGAAGATATACAATCTCGTGGTAGAATCACATGTACATTGTACTCCATCTACAATCAATACAAACAAAATCAGAACATAGGGTATTATCTCTTCAAGAGAGCCCGAACCTGGGTAAAACATTGCGTCTACTATTACCATCGTGTCAGGGCTATCATTTTGGAACCCCCATCTGATATTTGCCGGAATCGACTTTGACATTGGTGGCCCATGCATGCCCCCTATGATTGTCGCCATCATCTGATGGGAATCAACATAGGTGAGCAGATCGGATCAGTCATGACCTTTGTGTCGGGCCAGATCATTGTCTTCGTTAGCATCATGCTTTTCGCTGACTCGACCAGATACCTAGGCCAAGTCAAGAACCTTGCTCTCGACCAGATCATGCGATTTGGCAACTTAGAGTATTCCGCGGATTCCCTTGGAGAACTCAGCCTCTCGAGGTGGGTATCAGACTAGATCGAGGAACAAAAAGTCGTGCCCGTTCTGATGTTGATGTCAGATCAGATCAAGGGCGAGGGCAATAATTTCATGTTGAATCATGATCAAGGGCGATGTAGTATTTGGGTGAAATACTACCTAGGGATGAAAATGGAGTGGAAACTTTTCATTTTTCTGAAATAGAGAGGAAATATGAAAATGGAAACGAAAATGGAATTTTTAATGTGAAAATGGAAACAAAAACTGAACGGTATTTTCCGGTGGAACATGTGTGGAAACAGAAATTTTTGTTTCTGTGAATATGAAATTTCCATTTTTAGAATAGGCTTATGGCTGCTTTGTAGCCCAGCCACCAAACAACACATGATGACACACTCAGCAAAACTGCTGATTTGAGGCCCAACTTCTACTGCCACATATATACTCAACTAGGCCTTATACGCAATTGTCCAGTACTACTACAACACAATGCTAAGTTGCTAATATAATCATTTTATTTTGTAGCCATGACAATATTTCATTTTGTTAGCTTTTGTGTTTATTTCTCTATGACTCAAGGGGTTTTATGTTCCTATCAATACTCACTTCTGTTTCCGTGTTCACTCTATATTCGCCCCTGTCTATTTTCAGTAGTATTTGTTTCCGTATTCATTTCTGGGGTTTCTATATTTGTTTCCGCTTCTGCAAAAAAAATATGAAAAGAAATGTTGTAGCACCCAATTCCATCCGTTTCTGCTCCGTTTTCATCCCTAATACTACCCTCGAAGACTGTCGTGATCCTCTATACTTGTGGGTCATCAGTCCATCACTTCCGGACTTGCCCCCACGCGGTCTAGTCTTGGAAGCTTCTCGAGTCAATGACTATGGCTTCCATTCTGTAGCTGTTGACGGATATCTAGGAGTGGGAGGCGTTGCGATCAAAGCTCCTAGAGTGGTTGGGTCAAGCTTGCACTCATGAGAAGGAGCTAGTAGTTAGGGGGTGGGGGGTCTATGAGTTGTGGCCTCTTGGAATAATGCAAAGAACGATTAGCGAAGGACCCCAAAATTATCATGCACAGGGTGTTGAGGCTATGTGAAGAGTGGGAATCTATTCGTAGTAAGAACCAGATGATCAAGATCCGACAAGTTGAGGGATGGAGCCCTCCAGAGGTAGGATGGTTCAAGGCCAACACAGAGGGTGCTATGTCAAAGACTCTTGATTTTGGTGGTGGACAGGCGGTTCTAGGGACCACCATGGAGCTTTTCGAGAGGGAATATGCCTTTTTTCCCCTGCATCACGGATCCGGATCTGGCTGAACTCATGGTGTGCCGCCGTGCTATTCAACTTGCGAGAGAAATTGGAGCCCGGAAGCTCATCCTAGATTCCGACTCTCAGACAGGTGTCCACAAGATCAAGGAGGGGTGCTTAAGATCGCTCTGCAAATGGACACATTTATTGAAGAGGTGAAAGGACTTATGCATGGTTTTGAGGAGTTAAAAGTTAGATGCGTGCGATGTTCGGTGAATAAAGTCACTCTACAACTTACTAGGAAAGGTTGCTTGAATAAGCTTTGTAAAACTTGGCTGGAACATCCGTTAGCACGTTAGTGGCCTCGGAGGCTGTCTAATTAAACACATTAACGTGCGAGAGAAGGGTGGCCAACCAGCATGGCCACGTGGCACATGCTGGTTGGCCGTGGCGAGAAACTTCTTGAATTTTTTTGGAAGATGAAAGTGAGATTTTTTTCTTTTGAGAAAAGTTTTTTTAGATTATTTTTAGAAGATGAAAATGAGACTTTTTTCTTTTCCCTTTTGAGATTTTTTAGGCTTTTCCTTTTCTGTTTCAGATGGATGTGATGTCCACGTGTTGTGAGAAAGTTTTTTTATTATTTTGAGATGAAAGTGAGAAATATTTTTTCATTTAAGAGGGAAAAATACGCACATAATTTGCTTTCAACAGGCCCGCAATGACGGCCCCAAGAGCAACTCCAAAGGGCTGACCCATTTTGTCCGCATGTGTACGTTTGGGTCGGCGCGGACAAAAGTGGCGGCCCAACGCGCTGACCCAAACCAAAATCACGTCCGCTTCGCGTCCGTGCCTACGCATTTGCGCCCCAAATGCATCGGCGCGGACGCCGAACGGACGCCACGCGCGCCTTCTCGCTGTCCGCCGCGTCTCCACCTGGCGGTTGTCCAACTACCTGCTGCCACACGGTCAGCTTAATTTATGACCACGGGCCCACGCGTCAGCGACGGTGGTCGTCTTTTTTTAAGCCGACCATGCGGCGGGGCCGTCCTCATCCAAACTCGCCATCCACATCTAGCAAGCTTTGCTCCCCTGTCGCCAGCAAACCCTAGCCACCACCACCATAGCGAGATGGGGCTCTTCTCCGGCGCCAGCAGCAGCAAGGCCAAGGGCAAGCCCCCCCGCCATCCCTTTCCCTCGGAGTTCCTCCCGCCTCCGCCGGCGCCAGCGCCTCGCCGGCAGAGGCAGCGCGTGAACATGCCGGTGCACCAGGCGGAGTGGCACTGGAAGCACCGCGTGCCTCTCCCGTACCCCGACGCCACCCTGCCGCACGACTGACATCTCGATCCGGATAGGATCCAAGTGCCGGCGGCGCCGCGGTCGGCTAGGGCTCACGCGGACGAGGTGCGGCGCCGGCGGGCGCTGCTGACGCCGGAGCAGCGCCGCGAGGCCGCCTACGCCGCCGACTCGCCCAACTGGAAGTGTTAGTTCACCTTTGAGCACGAGGAGGCGAGGCAACGCGGCGTCCGCGAGGTCGACCGCACAGTGCCACCGCCATCGCTCATCGTCCGCGATGAGGACCAGGCGGCAGAGGACGCCTACCAGGAGGCCCTTGCCGTTGTCTACCGGGAGAGAAAGGAGGACGAGCGGCGCAGGGCGGAGGCGGCGAAGGAAGAGGAGGCTCAATACGAGGCGGCAATGGCGCAGGCCATTGCCCTCTCCGCGGCGGGCGACTGCGTGCTGCCGCCGGTGGCCCCGCCATCCCCTCCCCGACACTGCGTCAAGCCCGATCCGGAGCCACAGCTGGAGCCCGAGTCGGAGCCGTCCCCCATCGAGCGCTACTCCTAGACGGGAGTACTGCACGAGTGGGTCCGCGCGCCGCCGGTCTAGGTGGGGGCGACGCCGGTGCAGGAGGCGGCGTACCTCGAGCACTGGCGCCAGATCCGGGTGGCCGAGGAGCGCCGCAACGGCGAGTACCTCGAGATGCTCGAGCGCGACCTCGGGGAGGAGCAACGGGAGGCCGAGGAGGAGGCGCGCTAGGCCGCGGCTGCACAGGCGGCCACACAGCCCCCCGCGCCGGCACAGCATGCGCCCGACATGAACGCGCTCTGGAACACGGCGTTCCCCTGGGCTGGTCCGGCGCCGACGCTCATCGACCTCAAGGACCCCCAGTACGACACCGACGACGCCTAGGGCAGCGCGCCGCCTCATAGTTTAGGTTGTTTTTATTTTTTTCTTAAATGCAAACGTGGACGCGTGGACTCTCCCCGGCCTTCATGGCCGGCTTTAATGTTTAATTAATGTTTTTTTAAATATGCATGCGTTCTTTTTTTTCTAGCGCCGTCAAAATGGGTCGGGCCAGCATTGGGCGCACGCGCCGACCCAAACGCGGAAGCGAACATCCATGTCCGCCTGGCCAACCCAAGCGGACAAAATCGCCGTCCGGGGTGGGGTGCTGATGGGTAGCTCTCGCGACGCCCCTGGCGACGCGGCGGCTCCCGCCGCGGCGGTGGCCCCTCCCACCACCTCCCGCACAGTAGTCACTCCCGACTGCGGCGGCCACGATACTGAGGACCCCGGTGAGCCGCCGACCTCTCCTCGCAGCAACGGCGACGACCTGACCCCCTGCAGCAGTGTTCGAGGAACCGTCCCCATCGCTGTTCCCCGCCCAGGTGAGGCTTTCCAGTCCTGTATTCTCTGCCAGTTCTACTCCGGCCCATTGTTCTATCCGCGTCGGTTCCCTTCCTGCCGTACTCCTGGTGATCTCTGGTTCACCCCGCACTTCATCTCGCTGTGTTTCTCCGCCGCTCGGGTTAGAAGCCTTATCAATTACTTCTTCTGCGCCCCTCCCGAGGAGATCATGGTGGCCGAGGTCTCCCCGTCCGTCTTCCATGCGCAGCTCGCCAGCCCTGTCATGGCTTGGTTCATCGCCGCGGTGGGGGTCGGGCAGCTGGCCTCCATCAAGCTGCAGCCTCATCTCTCCCTCGCGGATGCCTCCTTGGCGGCGGCTCTGCTCCGGCCTACTGACTCGGCTCGGTTGGTGGCGCGGAAACGCCCTGCATTAACTGCGACGCGGGGGGCGAGAGGCTGTCAGCGCCCCCGCAGACCCATTCCTGCTCGCTCTAACTGCGCTGGGCTGCTGCCCATCCCCTCTCCTGCTTCCCAGCCATGCGCCATCCCATCGGAGCACTCCCTCGCCATTGATGTGCCCGCGCTTTCCACGGCTGTGTGTCTTGTCCCTCCCTGCGCGCGGCCTCTCCTCGAGCCCCCGGCCAGGCACGCAGACGCTACGCCTAGCTCCCCCCGTCCCATCGCCGAGCTAGTCCCGGCTGC
>NC_057796.1:243598241-243606921 GCF_018294505.1 Triticum aestivum | reverse complement strand
CGACTCCGCTCCTTGCCTTTCGCCTGACCGCTTCCTTGGGGAGTCCCCCGCCAGGGTCTCGCCAAACATGCTCTGTATCCGCCCTAGGGCTCCTCCTCCGCCACGTTTCCGCACCATCTCGACCTTCCCTCACAGTCATGCCACCACCTTGCCCGCCTCGCCTAGCGATGGCCGGCGCTCGCCTCCTTCCCCGGTGCAGCTGGACCTAGACCTGCTCCGTCGCCTCGCTGCCTCCAAGGGCTCCGAGGGGGGAGGGGGCCTCGCCCGCCGCCTCCAGGTCTAAGGCCTCGGCGCGCTCCCTACCTTTGACAGCGACGGCGGCCTGATCCGCTCCAACTCCTCAGGCTCCTCGGGCTCGGGCTCAGAGGCCAATTCTAGCGGTGGTGCGCCCTCCCTCGTCGCGGAGTCGGAGCGGCTACACTACCTTGAGGTGTTCATGCCGACCGGTGACCTCGCGGCCGTGCGTAGACTCGCTATCGTCTTCATCGACCCTCCTGGCGCTTTTCCATCCCCTACCGCGTCCGTGCGGGATGCCCTGCTCGACGCCGCGCCGCACCTCTTCTTCGACACTGTCGGATCCTCCATCGGTGCCATGTACCTTCAGTTCAACTCCTTCGAGGACCGGGAAGCGTGTGTTGCCCTTCGCTTCCTCCCCTACGAGGGCGCCCGCATCTCCTTCATCCGTGAAAAAGAGGTCGACCGTGTGGTGCCCAGGGCCGGGACCCTTGCCTTCATCTCTGCAACTCGGTTTCCCGCCGACCACTTCAACCATATTGGCATCGCGCGTGCTTTCTCCGGGTTCGGCGACCTCGTCGAGATCGACCACCGTGTGCTCACTGGCGAGGACCTCTCCGTTGTCCGGGTGGTCCTTCTCATCGAGCACGCCAGGGCTGTTCCATGCGCTCTCTGGCCCGGGGGTGGGATCTGGGGCTCCCGGGTCGTCACCGTGCGCACTCTCGCTATTTGGCCCGAGGCCGACTCCTACAACGATGACGGGGCCTACATCCCCTTCTTCGGGCCCCCACCCCTGCCGCCTTTCGCCCACAACGAGCCCCCGCCCTCCCAGCATGGTTTCTCCCTGGGGTGGCTGGCGCCTGCCCCCCCTCCCCGTCAGCAGCCTCCTCCTCGTCGCGGTGTCGCTGGGGGCGGGGGACACCTGGTCGCCTCCCTCCTCCGTCTCCATGGGGCCCCCCTCTCCCCGGATCCCCCGCGGCCTTTGCGGTCACCCCCGCGCTGAGCTCCGGCGTGGCCTTCGGAGGCGGCTCCCCCAGCACTGCCCCTCCGACGCCCCCCGCATCCTGTATCTCAGTCGTCATCACCGAGCTGCCCAACGTGGCTTCTTTTGGCAGTATCGGGTCCGGATCTGGATTCGGGTCTCCTGCTCCTCTGCCGGGTTCCGGGTTCGCCCCTGCGCCCGCTATGTACAGGCCATGCAACGCCCAGCCGGCCGTGTCTTCTCTCGCTCCACCCATGCAGCCGGTGCGCCATAGCCGCCGGCTCGCCCTCAAAGAGCCGGCCGAGTACATCTCCATGACGGCCAAGGCCATCAAGCAGTGGGTGCTCAAGGATTCCCTCAAAGGGTGCTCACCAAAATTCCAAGCCAAAGCTCTCAAACACAAAGTCATCGCCGCCGTGCTCAAGCCTTTGGGAATGAACTATGTGTCCGATCTCCGTGCTGCAGCGGCCATCCCTTCTGCTCCGGTGCCTTCCATGGTTGATGATTAGTGGCCCTCCCCGCGTCTCGGCCTGCTGCTCGCCCGGGTCCCCGCCGTTCAAGCGGCCTATCCTCTTCTTTTATTTCTCTTGTGTTAGTCGGGGTGTCGACACCCATCTATACCTGCGTTTGTTCTGTGCCATCGATTGTACTCGCCCACTAGTTCTTTTCGTCTTGTGTTGTGTGGTATTTCTCCTCCTGTGTGCTTCCTTTTTCTTTTCTTGTACGCTTGGTGCCTCGCATGGTAATGGATAGCCACGCCCTCTGCTCCCTCTCGATCCTCTCTTGGAATGTCCAGGGCCTCAGCGACCCGGACAAGTGCACGCTGGTCCGCGGAGTCGTAGGTGATGCCAACCCTTCGGTTGTCTGCCTCCAAGAGATGAAGCTCGCCTCCCTCCCCCTTGGCAAGGACCGCTCCTTCCTCCCCGCCCGCCTCTCCGCCCTGGATCGTAAGGACGCCGACGGCTCCCGTGGTGGCTTGGTCATTGCTTGGGATCCCTCCGTCCTCTCCCTTGTCTCCCGCGAAGCTAGCTGCTACACTCTTACCACTGTGTTCTCCTCTATGTCTTCCGACCTGGCTTTCACGATCACAAACGTGTACGCCCCATCTGACCACTCCCTCACTCAAGAGTTCCTGGATGATATGATGGCCATCTCAAATAACATCTCGGGGGCCTGGCTGACTCTTGGAGGCTTCAATCTCATTCGCTACCTTGAGGAGAAGAACAATAATAACTTTTGTGCTCCTCTTGCGTCTCGTTTCAACTCTCTGATAAACGACTTGTCGTTTATCGAGCTCCCTCTCTCCGACCGCCTCTTTACATGGACAAACCGCCGAACCCCACCCACCCTGGCTCGCCTCGACCGGGCGTTCTTCAATGTCGGCTGGGACGCCGCTCTTCCAAACTCCACCCTCGCCTCCCGTCCCCGTGTCACGTCCGACCACTTCCCGCTCCTCGTCACCGCCTCCACGCGCATCCCGCGTCCCACATTTTCCACTTCGAGTGAAAGCTGAATAAAACTATTGCTTATTGATGATTTGGTGCGGCATACAAGAGTATATAAGAGGGTACAAACCGACTTGGGGTAGGGGTACAAAACTGACTTGGACTAGAAGTCGTATACCATAATGACTACTCTAACATCCCCCCGCGGTATCAACGGCAGGCTCGACGACGTTGAGACTGAAACAGATATCTTGAAACGGCTTAGTAGGCACTGCCTTGGTGAAAATGTCAGCAAACTGAGCCGTAGAGGGAACATGAAGCACCCGAACCTGACCAAGAGCAACCTTTTCACGAACAAAATGAATATCAATCTCAATATGCTTTGTGCGTCGGTGTTGAACTGGATTGGTGGTCATGTAGACTACTGATATGTTGTCACAGTAGACAATAGTGGCCTGCTCAATAGGCATGTGTAGCTCGGAGAGTAACTGCCGAATCCAGATTGTATCTGCAACGGCATGTGCCACAGCGCGATACTCAGCCTCGGCCGACGAACGTGAGACTGTAACCTGTCTTTTCGAAGACCAAGAAATCAAATTTTTACCAAGAAAAACACAAAAACCGGAAGTGGACCTTCGAGTGTCAGGACAACCAGCCCAGTCTGCATCAGAGTATGTGGTAAGCGAGTTTGGAGAAGAATTATTGAGGTGGAGACCATGATTGAGAGTTCCTTTTAAATACCGAAGAATGCGTTTAACATGATTATAGTGAGGAACCCGGGGATCATGCATATAGAGACATGCTTGTTGAACAGCAAAAGAGATTTCAGGACGAGTAATGGTGAGATATTGGAGAGCACCTGTTAGGCTACGATAGAGAGTAGGATCGGAAAAGGGTTCACCGGTAGCCGAAAGTTTAAAACTAGTATCGACAGGAGTGCGAGATGATTGACAGTCAAGCATACCAGCACGATTAAGAAGATCAAGAATATACTGGCGTTGGGAAAGAAAAAGGCTAGAGGAATCTCGAACAACAGCAATGCCTAAGAAATGATGAAGGAGTCCTAGGTCAGTCATAGAAAATTCAGATCTAAGAAGAGAGACAATATGATCTAAGAACTTTTGAGAGGACGCGGTAAGAATGATATCATCTACATAGAGAAGTAAATAGGCAGTGTCAGAAGTTTGATGATACACAAAAAGAGAGGTGTCGGAGAGAGATGGAGTGAAGCCTATTGTTTGAATGAAGGAGGAGAAGCGTTGAAACCAAGCTCGTGGGGCCTGTTTAAGACCGTAGAGAGATTTCTGAAGAAGACATACATGAGTTGGAAAGGATGGATTTTCAAAACCCAGAGGTTGCTGGCAGTAGACAGTTTCTTGAAGGGAACCATGGAGGAAAGCATTTTTAACATCAAGTTGGTGAATGGGCCATGAAGAGGAGACAGCAACACTAAGAACGGTGCGAATGGTGCTAGGTTTAACAACAGGAGAGAAGGTTTCTTCGTAATCAATTCCTTGTTGCTAAGAAAAGCCACGACAAACCCACCTGGCTTTATATCGTGAGAGGCTCCCATCGGAGTGGAACTTTTGGCGAAAAATCCATTTGTCAGAAACAATATTTGTATTGGGAGGACGAGGAACAAGTTGCCAGGTGTTGTTTTGAAGTAAAGCATTATATTCTTCTTGCATGGCAGCGGCCCAATTGGGATCAAGTAGAGCAGTTTTGTAATTCTTTGGAAGAGAAGTGAGAGATACGGAGGTATGAAGGTTTAGGCGGTCTTGGGGTTGATGAAATCCTGATTTGGCCCTAGTACGCATGCGATGATCATTAATCGGGGCTGCTATAGGAATAGCACGAGGGGGTAAGGTGGGTACTGGTGAGTCCGGCGCAGCGGAAGAGTCGGACGAAGGAGTAGGGCTGGGTGGTGGAGTGGGAGCAGGGCTGGGTGGTGGAGTGGGAGTAGGGGCCAGGGGTGTTGGGGAGGGAGCAGGGGCCGGGGGTGTTGGGGACGTCTCGGGTGGGGTGAGTGTATTGTTGGGATTGGCTATGGTGGGTGTTAATGGTGGTGGTGATAAGTTGTGTTCGGCAGGTAGGGAAGTATATAGTTGGAAAGGACGGGGAGAGGGGGTGTTTGCGGAGCTAGGGGTGTTGGATGGTGTAGTAGTGCGTTGTGAGAAAGGAAAAAGTGCTCAGCAAACGTGACATGACGAGAGACATGAACGTGTCCGGTGTGAAGGTCGAGACAGCGATAGCCTTTGTGCTCGTCAGAGAAGCCGAGAAAAGCACATGGGATAGAGCGTGGTGACAATTTATTTGCAGAAGTGGCGTAGGCATTGGGAAAACAGAGACAGCCGAAAACACGAACCGCGGAGTAGTCGGGGTGGGGACGTCTACTTGCACCATATTGCGAAGCTCGGTGTGGAGAGCGTTTTTCCGAGCGTCGGTGTTGCTTTGGAAGAGCTGACGGAGGGAGTGCCAGATGTTGGCAGCGGTGGCGCCGTCGTGATCGAGCATGTTGAAGATCTCGGTGGTGATGCGGGTGTAGAACCACTGGACGATCGCGAGATCGTCTTTCAACCATTGCGGATCGTCGGGGCGGGGAAGACAGTTGGCGGCGACATGCGAGCGCAGGTTGCAGCGGCCAAGGTGGAGATCGAAGAGATGTCTCCAATGGTAGTAGTTGTGGGCGGCGAGATCAAGAACTATGGGGATGTAGGGGCTGACGTCGGAGATTGTGTCAGCAAGAGAGATTGGTGCGGCGAGGATGGGTGCAGGGTAGTTTTGTGGAGCTAAGGTGAGGGCCGAGAGAGAAGCGGCCGCGGCGTTGGCAGCCTTGGCGATGAGTGCGGCCCGGCGCTCGAAGTAGTCGGGCGGCGGCGGCGGTGGCGTTGGCGGAGCCATACCCTAAACCCTGGGACCATTATCTGATACCATGAAAGCTGAATAAAACTGTTGCTTATTGATGATTTGGTGCGGCATACAAGAGTATATAAGAGGGTACAAACGAACTTGGGGTAGGGGTACAAAACTGACTTGGACTAGAAGTCGTATACCATAATGACTACTCTAACATCGAGAACAAGTGGCTCCTAGACCCCATGTTCCTCCCCTCCACCTCCCTTGCCTGGGCTCTCCCCCCTCCTGTGATGGATGGTGCCAGAAACATTGCTTCTCGGGTCAAGTCGTTCCGTCGCGCTGCGAAGGTTTGGAAAGCAAATCACCGGTTTATCCCTCACTTTAATAATAACTGCAAATTTGTTATTGACCTGCTTAACTTTCTCGAGGAGTACCGTGTGCTTTCAGCTGATGAGGACACCCTCCGTCGGGATGCTCGAGCCACGCTAGCCCTCTCCACCCGCCAACAGGCTGCATTCTGGCGGCAACGGGGGAAATTTCGCCGGGTGGCCGAAGGCGATGAGAACACCCGTTTCTTCCATGCTCAGGCATCCTAGCGCTATAGGTCCAACCAGATCAAAGCACTGAGTGTCAACGGCACGGTCATCGTCAGCCACGTGGCCAAGGCGGAGGCCCTCCATGCCTTCTACTCCAACCTTCTTGGCCGTGCCAGCGACCCCGTTTGGCTCTTTGATCTCCAAGCGATGTACGCGGGGGCGCCAACGGTCGACGGTGCCAAGCTTGTCGCCCCATTCGAGACGGCTGAGATTGGGGCCGCGGTCAAAGGCCTCGACAGGACCATCGCCCCCGGGCCTGAGGCTTGGGGCCATCCTTCTACCAGGCCGCGTGGCCGCTCGTCTCCGACGACATTCACTGGTTGATGCAGGGGTTCCATGGTTGCTCTGTCGACCTCTCCTGTATCAATCGCGCGCACATTGTGCTGCTACCCCAAGGCCAAGGGGTGCTTGCGCCGGGGGGCTTCCGACCCATATCCCTCCAAAACTGCGACGTCAAGATCCCGTGCAAGGTGCTCACCACGCGTCTACAACAACAAATCGCGGATGTGGTGGATGTGGACCAGTCCGGGTTCATCCAGGGGCGGAGCTTCTCCGAGAACTTTGTGTTCGCAACGGAGATTGTGCAGTGCTGCGAGACTCGCCGTGCCCCCTCTTTGGTCCTGAAGCTGGACTTTGCCAAGGCTTTCGACTCCATCAACTGGAGCAACCTTCGCCGGATTATGGAGGTGCGTGGGTTTCCCTCCCTTTGGTGGGATCAGATGGACTCGATTTTCCAATTCTCCATGTCCGAGGTGGTCCTCAACGGTGTGCCTGGGAGGTGGATCAACATCAAAAAGGGGCACCGGCAGGGGGACCCCCTCTCCCCCTACTTGTTCCTTCTCGTCGCGGATGTACTTCAGCAGATGATCAGGGGGGAGGGATGCGTCACCCTCTCGTCGATGACGCCCCTCCGCTCGTCCTCCAGTACGCGGATAATACTATCATCATCATCCGGTCGGAGTTGCACGCGGTGCGGCGCCTCAAAGGCATCCTCGATGACTTTGCGGCCACAACGAGACTCGTCATCAACTTCCACAAGAGCACCGTCGCGCCCATCCATGTTCCGGAGACCGATCTTGAGGCAATGGTGCAAGTTTTGGGGTGCACCGTGGGGGGTTTCCCCCAAATCTACCTCGGCCTCCCGCTCTCCAACCGCAAGCTCACCATGGATGACTTCCTCCCGCTCATCGCCAAGGCCAAGCGCTACCTCTCGGGCTGGTGCACCCCGCTGCTGTCCTTCGAGGGGCATCTAGTGCTGTTCAATGCCGTATTGGACGTGCTACCCACATACGCCATGGCAGCTATGGAGGTCCCCCCTCCGTCCTCCGAGCTATCGACGCCCTGCGGCGCTCCTTCCTGTGGTCTGGAGCGGACAAGGCTTCGGGGGCACAGTGCCTTGTCACTTCGGACCGTGTCGTCCGCGCCAAGGATGAGGGTGGCTTGGGGGTGCGCGTGCTGCCGGTCCAGAACCGATGTCTCCTATCGAAGCTCCTCCACCGTCTTCACTCCTGCCAGGACTCGCCGTGGGCGCCCTGGGTCTGGCGTGAGCTTGGTCGTTCACTGCTCACCCCGGCCTCGGCCGCCTCCCTCTCCAGGGTCCACTGGGCCTCCCTGGCAAAACTCATGCCCCTGTACAGGGCGATCACGACTGTCTCCGTCGGGGACGGCCGCTCTACGGCCTTCTGGCTTGATTCCTGGCTGCCCAGCGGGGCGCTCTCTGTCCAGATGAGCTCCCTTTTCTCCCACGTCACCCGGTCGGACGTCTCGGTTGATCATGTCGTCCAGCACGGCCTGGACAGGGGGCTTGTCCCGCGCCTAAACTATGCCGGTGCCCGTGAGCGCGGAGTCCCCATCATCCAGGCGCTGGCTCTGACGACGGCCCCGGATGAGCGGACCCTTCGTCGTGATTGTGCCAAAGGTGCCTCGCTCTCATCCGCCGGGGTCTACCAGCTCTACCACCTCGGTGGTGTAAGAGCGTCGTTCGTCGACTTCGTCTGGGCCAACTACGCCCCCAGCCGGGTCCGCTTCTTTGCTTGGCTGCTGGTTCAGGCTCGAATCCACACAAGGGATGTCCTCCTGCGGAAGCACATCGTGGAACCGGCCGGAGCGGGCTGCCCCATCTGCTCGGCCTCGCTGGAGTCTGCGGATCATCTCGTCTTCGCCTGCCCGTTTGCTCAGCAGTTTTGGGCCTCGGTTGTGGTCGCGCCGGCAGTCTCCTCCGTCAAGCTGCTCCACCTCCTGCCTCCCCCCGAGTTCGGTGCCCCCCGGGCAGGTGCGACCTTCCTGCTCCTCTGCTGTTGGCAACTTTGGAAGCACCGCAACGCGGTCGTCTTCTAGGGCCTGCCGCCCTCGCTCTCCCGTCTGCTGCAATCCTGTCGAGAGGACGCCATGCTCTGACGCATTCGACTTCCCGCCACTCAAGCCTGCGGCTGATGCGTGGCTGGAGTGTTGCACCCCCTAATGCTGGAGTGTCCCCCCCCCCCTCTCCTTCTTGAGGGCTGTCTAATATGTACTTGTGCAAAAATGCTTTACTTGGGTGCTCGGGCCCTGATAAATGACAAATTCAG
>NC_057796.1:243591282-243597834 GCF_018294505.1 Triticum aestivum | reverse complement strand
CGAGAGGACGCCATGCTCTGACGCATTCGACTTCCCGCCACTCAAGCCTGCGGCTGATGCGTGGCTGGAGTGTTGCACCCCCTAATGCTGGAGTGTCCCCCCCCCCCCCTCCTTCTTGAGGGCTGTCTAATATGTACTTGTGCAAAAATGCTTTACTTGGGTGCTCGGGCCCTGATAAATGACAAATTCAGGTGGGGAAATCCCGTGTTGGAATATTAGGCAAGTTCATGATTAATTCCAGTAAATAATTCATGACTAGAAGAGATACTAGCATGCAATAATCTAGCAAACTAGAAGAACAGCAAGACATGCATAACAGCAGCAAACACGTAACAATAGCTGTAGAAACAGACATGAACAGAGGATGTTGGACGTACTGATCGTTAGCTATTATGGGTGCGACAGTGTTGACGACGATGTTGGCGACGATCTGCTGCTGACGGCGATGAATACGACGATGAGTAGCACCGCCCGACTTGGACGGAAGACGACCCGAGATGACGAATTTGAGCAGTCGCGCACAGCGCTTCCCAAAAACCTAATTCGTCCTCTCCCGGTGCAGGATCGCAAAGACGAACGGTTTCGGAGACCTGCTCTCCCACGCGCCGATGCACGCCGGCGTTTGGGATGGAGTAGACTACGATGGCGGCGCAAGTTGTGAGATGAGGCAAAAACCCTAGGTGTTTTTCGGTGTGTCTCTGGCCGCAGTCGGTAGCTGTATATATATTAGGACCAGAGGCGGTATTGTGTCGCGACCACAATCCCAAACCGACTCGGTTTCTAATTCGTATAGTTACCGGACAAGAAATCAAAAACTTGTCTGCCAAGACATAAAAATAAAACGGCAAAAGGAAGCTGCGCTCCTGCAAGGAGACGGACCAGATTTCGGCGGACCATTCATGCGCATGTCGCATGCACGCGCCGCCTCGCCTCGCCTCGCCATGCCACGGCCCGGCCAGGCAAGGCGAGGTGAGGCGAGCGAGCGTGCGCGTGTGGTTTTCCCTTTCTCTTCTCACACACCACTTAGAGTGGTGGAGAGAACCCACTATATAAAGAGGTCCAACTCTTCTTCAACTTCCGGGGTGGGACTAAACTTAGCACCACCACTTGCCATTTTACACATGGGCTTTGAGATTTCAGAAATTGCTATGGGCCTAGCCCATTAATTCTAACAATCCCCCACCAGATCTCAAATACCCATTTAGAGATTTGCCTTCTCTCACCACTTGTTTAATATACCAGTGTTTCAGCAGAGACTGTTAAGTTGAACTTCTGTCTAGAACTTTAAGCTACATCCATTCACAACTTGACAATGGACTATGCCTTGAATTGCTAGTTTTGTGTGAACAGGTTTCACTCAAAGTCTTAACCAGTACCTGACCGCCAGTAGGCTACCCCGCGGTTTGGAGCTTATACGTCATACTCCCTGGTCTCTTCGTGAGCTTACTAGAGATCACCCAAATCTCATACACTGCGACGTTTACAGTCAGAACTCATATAGGTGTGTTCTTTCAAGACTGCTCTGTAGGACCGCATCTTTGCTTGTTATAGCCAATAGAACCACATTAAGGCATGTTGCCAACCTGCCTTACAGATCTGAGCCTTACAGCTCTGAGAGTTTTGCATCTTCACTTGGAGACGATCATAAGTTATTACTCTCCTCAGTTAACCAATAGCATGTTCTTCCCAGATCCTAATTCACGGGATCTCCGATCACAAAGGTTGGGTTACTACTATGGTGTAACATCTATGGGTCTCATACCCATCTCCCTCGATGCAATATCTATCACATTTCGTGATAGTCCCTTTGTAAAGGGATCTGCCAGGTTTTTGTCTGTTTGTATATACGTAACAGTTATTACTCTGGAGTTTCTCAACTTCCTGACAGACTTCAAATGTCTTTTCATGTGTCTTGATGACTTCGCATTATCTTTAGAATTGTTCACTTTAGCGATAACCGTTTGGTTATCACAATTCATAAGAATAGCCGGTACAGGTTTTTCAACAACCGGCAAGTCCATCAAGAGCTCACGCAGCCATTCTGCCTCAACAGTAGCTGTGTCCAAAGCAGTTAATTCTGCTTCCATAGTTGACCTCGTCAATATGGTTTGCTTGCAAGACCTCCATGACACTGCGCCACCACCATGAGTAAATACATACCCACTTGTTGCGTAAAGTACATCAACATCGGAGATCCAATTTGAATCACTATATCCTTCTAGCACAGCAGGATGCCCTGAATAAGTAATTCCGTAACTCATAGTACCTCTCAGATAGCGCAAGACCCTTTCTAGTGCATGCCAATGATCATCACCCGGGTTGGACATGAACCTACTCAGTTTGCTCACAGCAAAAGAGATATCTGGTCTTGTAGCGCTAGCTAAGTACATGAGTGAACCGACAATTTGAGAGTATCTTAATTGATCTCTCGTTTCTTTCTTGTTCTTTCTGAGTGTCACGCTGGGATCATAAGGTGTTGGAGAAGGCTTGCTATCCATAAAACCGAATCGGTTCAAGACCTTCTCAACATAGTGAGATTGCGTTAATGTAATCCCACTCTCATCCTTAATAAGTTTGATGTTTAGAATTACATCAGCTTCTCCCAGATCTTTCATGTCAAAACTTTTTGATAGAAAAGACTTGACCTCATTAATTGCATTAATGTTTGTACCAAAGATCAGTATGTCGTCCACATACAAACATAATATGACACTATTGCCCCCACCATGGCGATAGTAAACACACCTATCAGCCTCGTTAATGACAAATCCTGCAGAAGTCAGAGTTCTTTCAAACTTCTCATGCCATTGCTTAGGTGCCTGTTTCAGACCATACAAAGATTTTAACAACTTGCACACCTTTCTCTCTTCACCCTTTACCACAAACCCGTCAGGCTGATCCATATAGATCTCCTCTTCCAACTCTCCATTGAGAAAAGCTGTCTTTACATCCATTTGATGAATGATAAGACCATAAGAGGCAGCCAAGGAAAGTAACACTCGAATGGTGGTCATTCTAGCAACGGGTGAATAGGTGTCAAAGTAATCTTCGCCTTCTTTCTGAGTGTAGCCCTTGGCCACTAGCCGCGCCTTGTACTTATCAATAGTACCATCAGGCTTTAGCTTCTTTTTGAACACCCACTTACAGCCCACAGGTTTACAACCATATGGTCTATCAGTTAGTTCCCAAGTTCCATTAGAAGGAATTGAGTCCATCTCATTATGAACAGCTTCTTTCCAATCATCTACATCCGGAGATGCATATGCTTCTGCAATCGTCTTGGGTGTGTCGTCCACAACGTATACAATGAAATCATCACCAAAGGATTTTGCAATCCTTTGTCTCTTGTTCCTTCTAGGAACTTCATTGTTATCCTTCTCAAGGACTTCCTCATGTGATTGTTCAAAATATTCATCAGTTGTACTAGATTCAGGAATTATCTCAGAAGAAAATCTAGCAATGTTATGCATATCTTTCATAGGAAATATGTTCTCAAAAAATGTTGCATCACGAGATTCCATTATAGTATCAACATGCATATCAGGTACTTCAGATTTTACCACTAAAAACCTATAAGCAATGCTCCGTTGAGCATACCCTAGAAAGACACAATCCACTGTCTTTGGTCCAAGTTTGCGTTTCTTAGGAATAGGAATATTGACCTTTGCCAAACATCCCCAAGTGCGCAAATAAGAAAGTGATGGTTTTCTCCCAACCCACTCCTCATAAGGGGTTTTCTCCTTATTATTGTTGGGAACTCTATTCAGGACATGACATGAAGTCAATAGAGCCTCCCCCCACCATGCCTTAGATAAACCAGCAGTGTCTAACATGGCATTCACCAAGTCAGTCAATGTGCGGTTTTTCCTCTCGGCCACTCCATTTGATTGAGGTGAATAAGGAGGCGTCCTCTCATGAATAATACCATGTTCCTCACAAAATTCATCAAAAACTTTTGGAAAATACTCTCCCCCACGATCGGACCTAAGACGCTTGATCTTTCTCTCTAGTTGATTTTCAACTTCAGCTTTATAGATTTTAAAGTAGTCTAATGCTTCATCTTTAGTTTGCAACAAATAAACATAGCAAAATCTAGTCGCATCATCAATCAAAGTCATGAAATATCTCTTTCCACCTTTTTTCAACACACCATTCATCTCACAAAGATCAGAATGTATGAGTTCTAGAGGTGCCAAGTTTCTCTCCTCGGCAGCCTTATGAGGCTTTCGAGGTTGCTTAGATTGCACACAACTATGGCACTTAGAACCTTTGGCAACTGTGAAGTTCGGAATTAAACTCATGCTGGATAGCCGAGACATTAAACCAAAATTAATATGACATAAACGAGAGTGCCAAATACTTGCATCATCATTAACAGTAGCACAAATTTGGTTTATTGACTTATTGCAAAAATCTGAAAGAGAAAAGCGGAACAAGCCTCCGCACTCATAGCCTTTTCCTATAACTTGTCCAAATCTTGACACGATTACTTTATTGGACTCTAAAACTACCTTAAATCCATCTCGACATAGAAGGGAGCCGCTAACTAGATTCTTGTTCATAGTAGGGACATGCTGCACGTTCCTTAGTTGCACGATCTTTCCCGAAGTAAACTTCAGATCCACCGTGCCAATGCCACGAACAGAAGCATGTGACCCATTCCCCATTAGGACGGAAGAATCCCTTGCGACCTGATAAGAAGTAAACAGGGAGATGTCAGCACACACATGAACGTTAGCACCCGAATCAATCCACCACGAAGATGATTGAAATACTGAAAGCACAATAGGTAAATTACCATACCCATCAGTATTGCTAGCGGTCACCATGTTGACAGTCTTGGAGCTTGTTTTCCCTCTGCGGTCTGCACGTTCAGGGCATTCCTTGGAAAAATGTCCAGGCTTCCCACAGGCGTAGCACTCTAGCTCAGCCTTGTTGAACTTCTTCTTCTTGAAGGTAGTAGTCTTGGTAGGCTTGTTGAAAACAGGTTTGTTCTTCCCTTTGTTCTTGTTCTGTGGGTACCTTTGCACCATGTTAGCAGTAGGCTGAACCTCACCTCCTTTTTCAGTAGTATCTTTAGCCCGAGCTTTTTCTTCAACATCAAGAGATGCAATCAGATTTTCAACTGATATCTCTTGTCTCTTATGCTTCAGAGTTGTGGCGAAATTCCTCCATGAAGGAGGCAACTTTGCAATCATGCACCCAGCCACGAATTTGTCGGGTAGAACACATTTAAGGAGTTCAAGTTCCTTCACAATGCACTGTATCTCATGAGCTTGTTCAACCACAGAACGGTTATTCACCATCTTGTAGTCATGAAAACTCTTCATGATGTACAGTTCACTGCCTGCATCTGTTGCACCGAATTTTGCATTCAGTGCATCCCACAGAATCTTTTCGTCATTTATGTGCATGTACACATCACACAGACGGTCAGCAAGAACACTCAGAATGCATCCCACAAACATAGTATTGGCTTCCTGGAATTTTCTCCGATCTTCGTCGGTCATTCCCTCTGGAGCACCAACACTAGCGTGGAAAACTTTCAGAGCAGTAAGCCAGAGCGTGGTCTTCACCTGCCACCTCTTAAAGTGCACACCGGTAAACTTATCCGGCCTCAGTGCATCACCGAATCCAGCCATAGTTAACTCAGGAAATTGCCTATAATTAGGTTTTTGGAATGTTGGAATATTAGGCAAGTTCATGATTAATTCCAGTAAATAATTCATGACTAGAAGAGATACTAGCATGCAATAATCTAGCAAACTAGAAGAACAGCAAGACATGCATAACAGCAGCAAACACGTAACAATAGCTGTAGAAACAGACATGAACAGAGGATGTTGGACGTACTGATCGTTAGCTATTATGGGTGCGACAGTGTTGATAACGATGTTGGCGACGATCTGCTGCTGACGGCGATGAATACGACGATGAGTAGCACCGCCCGACTTGGACGGAAGACGACCCGTGATGACGAATTTGAGCAGTCGCGCACAGCGCTTCCCAAAAACCTAATTCGTCCTCTCCCGGTGCAGGATCGCAAAGACGAACGGTTCCGGAGACCTGCTCTCCCACGCGCCGATGCACGCCGGCGTTTGGGATGGAGTAGACTGCGATGGTGGCGCAAGTTGTGAGATGAGGCAAAAACCCTAGGTGTTTTTCGGTGTGTCTCTGGCCGCAGCCGGTAGCTGTATATATATTAGGACCAGAGGCGGTATTGTGTCGCGACCACGATCCCAAACCGACTCGGTTTCTAATTCGTATACTTACCGGACAAGAAATCAAAAACTTGTCTGCCAAGGAGACGGACCTGATTTCGGCGGACCATTCACGCGCATGTACGCCTCGCCATGCCACGGCCAGGCGAGGCGAGCGAGCGCGCGCGTGTGGTTTTCCCTTTCTCTTCTCACACGCCACTTAGAGTGGTGGAGAGAACCCACTATATAAAGAGGTCCAACTCTTCTTCAACTTCCGGGGTGGGACTAAACTTAGCACCACCACTTGCCATTTTACACATGGGCTTTGAGATTTCATAAATTGCTATGGGCC
>NC_057796.1:243553859-243591029 GCF_018294505.1 Triticum aestivum | reverse complement strand
CGTTGGAGTTGCTCCAACCATCACTGAAATGCAACAGTTTCAACTAAAACACACAGCCCACACGCGCGCGCACACACACATTGTAACGTTGAAAGAAAATTCACTGGGTGAAGTTACCGGATGAAACTAAAAAAGTCGAACTGTACTTCCACTATTTGGCCGCCCAAGACACTTTATTGTCACTATTACCAAAAATCAAAGCAAAAAGAACTAGTTTTACAGGCTTAAACTCCTTGCGAACTGTAACCACTTCGGACTTAATCGGGCGCGCCGCGTACTTAATCTAGCAGTTTGTGCGAAACGTGTCCTACAATTATTTTTCCTTTTTTTGGCTTGAGAAAAGAAGCACAAAATATCGCCACTTGGTGCGGATGACGATCGATCGGGGTTTGCGACCTCGCCGGAGGGCCGGCCATTTGGTGATCATGCGAGTCCGACGAGCTTCTCGCTGAGCTCCCATACCTTCCTGGCCTTCTCAGTGTCGCTGGCCTCCTCGGAGAGCTGGTTCTCGAAGGACGCCGAGTTCTTGTTCCAGCTCCAGTAGACGCCGGACTTGGTGAGGCTGGGCTCGCTGACGACCTGCGCCAACCTCTTGCCGGCCTCCTCCTCAGACACGTATCCCTTGGTGATGTACTTCTGGAAAGGCGGGAAGAGGAGGCGGAACAGCGGGATGTGCTCACGGAAGAGCCCCGTGGTGGCGATGCACCCCGGGTAGAGCGACGCGAAGGTCACGCCGGTCTCCTCGTGGTACCGCCGGTGGAATTCCTGCATGGTCAGCATGTTGCACACCTTGCTGTCCTTGTACGCCTTGGCGCCGTCGAACTCCGCGCCGTCAATCATGGCAGCACTGCCCACGCCGTTCAGCCCGGCCGCCAGGCCCCTCAGGTCCCCCAGGTTCGCCTTCGGCGGCACGTTCCCGGCAAGCGTGTTCGTGTTCCCTGCGCGCAGAAATGAAGGTTACACTCTGAAACAGTGAAACGACGGCCACAACGACAAAGAAACAGAGGATCGCGCATGTATATGTTACCGGTGATGGAGCCGACGATGATGAGGCGCTTGGAGGGGTAGTCGGAGGCCTTGAGGTCCTCGAGGAGCTCGCGGGCGAGGAGGAAGTGGCCGAGGTGGTTGACGCCGACGCTCATCTCGAAGCCGTCCGCGGTGAAGGAAGGCTCCTTGGCGGTGGGCTGGTACACGGCGGCGTTGCAGACAACGACGTCGATGGGCATGTCGAGCTGGCGCACGTTCTTGACGAACTGGCGGACGCTGTCGAGGGAGGCCAGGTCCAGGTGCACGATGGTGTAGCTGCCCTTGGGCATGCCGGCCGCCCTGGCCGCGCGCGCGGTCTTGAGGTAGTCGCGGCACGCCATGATGACGTGCCACTTGCCTGACTCCGCCAGGGCCTTGGCCGTGGCGAGGCCGAGGCCCGACGACGCGCCCGTGATGATCGCGTTGCCCGTGCGGACGGTCTTCTTGCCGGACGGCGACGCCGGGGTCGCGGTCGGCGCGGACACCGCCGCGGCCTGCGCGCGGATGGCCACCGACGACGTGTTCACCCTCTGTGTAGGTTCGTGACACGCATGTCGGTCAGAACGAGCGGCGACTAACAGAGCACGTTCCACAGTCTAGCCCAAGTACCCAGCTAACTAATCACAAGTTCGGCACTCCATTACTCGACTATGTTACTAGCTTCAATTCCCCAAATAATACTACGCAACAACAAGCAGCAACTTGCTAAGCAGAGTGCACACATGCATCGACCCAAATGCAAAGATTTGAGCTCACCTTGGTGCGCAGGCCGAGGGAGGTGGTGTCGAATTTGAGGCCATCGGCGAGACAAACGCGGAAGAAGGCAGAGTCCTTGGCCGCTCCCTGCACACGGACCACACAGCCACGAAATCAGCACCAAAGATTGGCACCAGGCGTGAACTCCCCGGAGAAGTTGAGGAAATCAAGGGGACCTCCTTGCGCGCGGAGAGGGCCGACGGGAGGAAGGAAGTGGCCGCCTGAAGAGCCATTTGAGCCGGCGAGCAACGCAGCGACGAGTGTATGAGATAGTGCGGATGGCAGTGAGCTTCTCTTGGAAAGGCTTGGGAAAGCGAAGGAGCGGCGCCATTTATGCTAGCGGGGACGATAAGGTGATAGGGGGAGGCGGGCCGATGCCAGATGGCGCCGACCTGGCAGTGGCGCGGCCAATGGGGTTCCTCTGGCTGGATTCCCGTCACGGGGGATGCTCGGCTGGCTGCTGCACAGAATGGAAAGGTTTTGAAGTAAATGTTTGTCGCTGTTGGCGTCCATGGTCGATCGGGACGGTTCTAGTGAGTTGTGCCTTGATGGGCCGGTTTTGTTCCGTCTCGCCTCGCCGGGGAGCAGGAGCAGGGACCATGTTTCTCGAATACAACAGACAGATCTTGCTCTTTGAAAATTTTCCATTTTCCCCATTTCATCACAGTCCAATATTCTATTTTCTTATCATGAACCGGCCCACTTCTAGTACTTGGTGGTAGTATAGCCTGTACATTCATCATCATCCTCCTTCATGGCTCCATATCCTCTACTATAAAAGCATCTCCAGCAGACCCCGCATCCCGCCCCGACCCGTAATAACCGTAATGCGAGTCGGGGCGGAAAACCTGCCCGATCAGACCCGCATTCGGCCCCGGCCCGTAAAAAAATTTGAGGGCGCGGCAAAATCTCGGCTCCAACCCGCGAATACACGGGTTTCCCCCTTGCCCCTGCGGTGCCCTGCATATAAGCGGAAGCGGTTGGTGGGGGGACATTTCAACCCGCGCTTTCCCCATCAACCACCTCCCCTCTCCCCCTCGCCCCGCCGCCGGGCCGCCGCCCAAGATTCCCGCGAAAGCAGCCGGCGGGAGCACGCCGAAAGGCCGCCACACGCACGAGGCCTCCCCTCTCCACACCCCCTTGCGTTGGCGGGCCGCCGGATTTGCGGATCTGCGGCCCTTCATCGCGGGCCGCCGGATTTGGCTTTTTCCGGCCGCCGATGGCTGCGCCAAGCGATGGAATGGTCAGGGAGCATCTCCCGCAGCCCCGGCAAGGGCGCATCGCCGCATGCAGGTACGGTTTCATCCTCCCGCCGCCGCCGCCGGTTTGCGGGCATGGATTCATCCGACCATCCACGGGCTCGGCGCTCGGTCAGCGGTTCTGTGGCTCGCCAATGCCGCTCATACAGTGCGACGACTGCACGCGGACAGTGCTGCGGCTAACTTCGGGCACGCCGAAGCACCCCGGATGGGTGTTCTTCAAATGCGAAAACGACGGGGTACGTGCACTTGCGGTAGCTCATTTTGATAGCTCATTCTCTATTAAAAGTGTAGGAAGATGGATGCTCATTTTGATTTTACGTATCCAATGTTGTTGAAAAAGCAAAGATTTGGTGATGTCTTGTGTATCCAATGTTGTTGAAAAAGCAAAGAAATGCATTATGTTGGATCAAATTTAGGTTTTCCAGGCCGGAAGGAGCTGCGCCAGAGCAGACCCCACAAAGCCTTCCCGTAGAAAAGCATATTCCGCGAATATCCTTTTTGCAGGTCCGTTATGCGGGGTCTGCAACTGCGGCCGTCCGCGCCGGCCCGCAAAGGCGTTTTTCCGCGAACTGCAAACACGTTTTGCGGGCCGGCCGGATGCGGGGTTTGCTAGAGTTGCTCTAACACTAAGCCCCCTAGTTTTAAAGAGCCCACATTCAATTGAGGCCTCCAATTAAAATTAGATCACCCGATTTTGACCGAGTCAACAATTTCTCAAAGCTCTCTTATTCAATTGTTTTTATACTATACACCATGCTTCCAAATTTAATGGCCTAATAATTAATTGAGGTATTCAATTTACAATTGCATCCGATTTTGATCAGGTCAACAATTTATCAAGACCTCCCATTCAATTATTTTAATTCACTATGTTCCCTAATTTTGAAGCTCTTTCATTTAATTGAGGTATTCAATTTTGGATTTGGTTTACGATTTTGACAGGGCCAACGATTTTCAAATCAATCAGCAGCAACCGGCCTATAAAAACATCAACTTGCGCACCATGCCACCACCTAAAAAAGAAACGCCACCATGTGATATTGTAGCACTAATATAGTAAATACAACCACCAACACAAAAATTTCCCCACATAAATATAGGCTGGCTAGCGCATAGCACAGTATCACATCACGAAAGAACCCCCAAATCACTATATTATAAATAAAAATAAAACACACTCTATCATCTCCCGGACCCACCAAACTAAATATACCCAAGTTCGAGAATATAAGGGGTATTATTTTTTGGAGAGTCAAATTTCTTTTAACTTTGACCATGCTCACAGTAGAACTATCGACATCCACAATATTAAACAAAATAAGTCTGAAAATTCATTTCATGATGAATCTAAAAGTACCAATTTGATATTGTGGATTTTGATATATTTCTCTACAAATTTGATCAAAATTAAAATGTTTGACTTTCAAAAAATAATACACATTATAATTTGTAACAGAGTGACTTAAAAAAACCAACAACACCAATGGCGCAACAAAGCGTGCCCAGCCCTTCTAGTTTTGACAAAAGAGTAAAATGCACCAAAGGTTCTAAAACTATTTGAGGTGTGTTAAGCTAGTTTCAAAACTTCAAAACTGTAAATTTGGGTCTCATAAGTTTGTTAGTGGATCATCTCCGGTCCTAAACAGCCTAAAGAATGTTTGACATGCTTGCGTGGCATGTTGACCGTTGCCACGTCAATACGGGTCCCACCAGGGACACCCGAGTAGAAAAAGATTTTGCATAAACACCCTAGGTTGACGCCGCTGGACACAGAGGATGCAGACTACCTGAACATGTCTACCAATCTTTTCAGCTAGGTCAGGCCTAGAAGATGACCCTCCTTGCATACTGTTGCCAGCTTATGGTCATTGCCGACCACTCTATCATGTGCAGCCTGACCTGCTGCTGGATCGCATCTCACTGGGACGGGGATAGAGTTGCATTTTGTTGAGGGATTGAAGCGGGGCACGGATATGTGTAGCCCGCAGCGAAGGCCAGTAACCACGTGTCGCGTCATGCTGACATCATGTTGGGGATAGAGTTGCATTTTGTCGAGGGATTGAAGTGGGGCATGGAGCAGGGACCATGTTTCTCGAATACAATAGACAGACCTCGCTCTTCGGAAAATTTCAATTTTCCCCGTTTCATCACAGTCCAATATTCTATTTTCTTACCATGAACCGGCCCACTTCTAGTACTTGGTGGTAGTAAGCCTGTACATTCATCATCCTCCTCCTTCATGGCTCCATATCCTCTACTATAACACTAAGGCCCCTAGTTTTAAAGAGCCCACATTCAATTGATGTCTCCAATTAAAATTAAGATCACCCGTTTTTGACCGGGTCAACAATTTCTCAAAGCTCTCTTATTCAATTATTTTTATACTATACACCATGCTTCCAAATTTTAAGGCCTAACAATTAATTAAGGTATTCAATTTAGAATTGGGTCATACGGATTTTGACTGAGTCAATAATTTATCAGCACCTCTCATTCAATTATTTTAATTCACTATGTTCCCTGATTTTGAAGCTCTTTCATTTAACTGAGGTATTCAATTTTGGATTTGGTTTATGATTTTGAGTGGGCCAACGATTTTTCAAATCAATCAGCAGCAACCAGCCTATAAAAACATCAATCTTGCGCACCCTACCACCACCTAAAAAAGAAGCGCCACCATGTGATATTGTATCACTAATATAGTAAATACAACCACCAACACAAAAAAACCCACATAAATATAGGCTGGCTAGCGCGTAACACAGTATGACATCACGAAAGACCCACCAAATCACTGTATTATAAATAAAAATAAAACACACTCTATCATCTCCCGGACCCACCAAACTAAATATTCCACAAGTTCGAGAATATAAGGGGTATTAGTTTTTTGGAGAGTAAAATTTCTTTAACTTTGACCATGTTCACAACAGAAATATCGACATCCACAATATTAAACAAAATAAGTATGAAAATTCATTTCATGATGAATCTAAAAGTACCAATTTGATATTATGGATTTTGATATATTTTTCTACAAATTTGATCAAATTTAAAATGTTTGAATTGCAAAAAATAATACACATTATATCTTGTAACAGAGTGACTTCTTTTTAAGAAACCCAACAACACCAATGGCGCAGCAAAGCGCGCCCAACCCTTCTAGTTTTCATGAAAGAGTAAAATGCACCAAAGGTTCTAAAACTATTTGACGTGTGTTAAGCTAGTCTCAAAACTTCAAAACTGCAAATTTGGGTCTCATAAGTTTGTTAGTGGATCATATCCAGTCCTCAACAGCCTAAAGAATGTTTGACATGCTTGCGTGGCGTGTTGACCGTTGCCACGTCAACACGGGTCCTACCAGGGACACCCGTGTAGAAAAATATTTTGCATAAACACCCTAGGTTGATGTCGCTGGACACAGAGGGTGCAGACTACCTGAACATGGCTACCGGTCTTTTCAGCTAGGTCAGGCCTAGAAGATGACCCTCCTTGCAGACTGTTGCCAGCTTATGGTCGTTGCCGACCACTCTATCATGTGCAGCCTGACCTACTGCTGCATCGCATCTCACCGGGACGGGGATAGAGTTGCATTTTGTTGGGGGATTGAAGTGGGGCACGGATATGTGTAGCCCGCGGCGAAGGCCAGTAACCACGTGTCGCGTCATGCTGACATCATGTTAGGGATAGACTTGCATTTTGTCGAGGGATTGAAGTGGGGCATGGAGCAGGGACCATGTTTCTCGAATACAACAGACAGATCTCGCTATTCGGAAATTTTACATTTTCCCCATTTCATCACAGTCCAATATTCTATTTTCTTACCATGAACCGGCCCACTTCTAGTACTTGGTAGTAGTATAGCCTGTACATTCATCATCCTCCTCCTTCATGGCTCCATATCCTCTACTATAACACTAAGGCCCCTAGTTTTAAAGAGCCCACATTCAATTGATGTCTCCAATTAAAATTAAGATCACCCGATTTTGACCGGGTCAACAATTTCTCAAAGCTCTCTTATTCAATTGTTTTTATACTATACACCATGCTTCCAAATTTCAGGACCTCTCATTCAATTATTTTAATTCACTATGTTCCTTAATTTTGAAGCTATTTCATTTAATTGAGGTATTCAATTTTGGATTTGGTTTATGATTTTGACTGGGCCAACGATTTTTCAAATCAATCAGCGGCAACCGGCCTATAAAAACATCAATCTCCTGCACCCTACCACCACCTAAAAAAAGAAACGCCAACATGTGAAATTGTACCACTAATATAGTAAATACAACCACCAACACACAAAAATCCCACATAAATATAGGCTGGCTAGCGCATAACACAGTATGACATCACGAAAGACCCACCAAATCACTGTATTATAAAAAAAATAAAACACACTCTATCATCTCCCGGACCCACCAAACTAAATATTCCACAAGTTCGAGAATATAAGGGGTATTAGTTCTTTGGAGAGTAAAATTTCTTTAACTTTGACCATGTTCACAGCAGAAATATCGACATCCACAATATTAAACAAAATAAGTATGAAAATTCATTTCATGATGAATCTAAAAGTACCAATTTGATATTATGGATTTTGATATATTTTTCTACAAATTTGGTCAAATTTAAAATGTTTGAATTTCAAAAAATAATACACATTATATTTTGTAACAAAGTGACTTCTTTTTAAGAAACCCAACAACACCAATGGCGCAACAAAGCGCGCCCAACCCTTCTAGTTTTCACGGAAGAGTAAAATGCACCAAAGGTTCTAAAACTATTTGACGTGTGTTAAGCTAGTCTCAAAACTTCAAACTGTAAATTTGGGTCTCATAAGTTTGTTAGTGGATCATCTCGAGTCCTAAACAGCCTAAAGAATGTTTGACATGCTTGCGTGGCGTGTTGACCGTTGCCACGTCAACAGGGTCCCACCAGGGACACCCGTGCAGAAAAATATTTTGCATAAACACCCTAGGTTGATGCCGCTGGAGACAGAGGGTGCAGACTACCTGAACATGGCTACCGGTCTTTTCAGCTAGGTCAGGCCTAGAAGATGACCCTCCTTGCATACTGTTGCCAGCTTATGGTCGTTGCCGACCACTCTATCATGTGCAGCCTGACCTACTGCTGCATCGCATCTCACCGGGACGGGGATAGAGTTGCATTTCTTTGGGGGATTGAAGTGGGGCACGGATATGTGTAGCCCACGGCGAAGGCCAGTAACCACGTGTCGCATCACGCTGATATCATGTTGGGGATAGAGTTGCATTTTGTCGAGGGATTGAAGTGGGGCACGGATATGTGTAGCCCGCGGCGAAGGCCAGTAACCACGTGTCGCGTCACGCTGACATCATGTTTTCTTCTTCGTTTTTTTCTTTTTATTTTTTAGTTTATATTTTGACATATTCTAAATAAATATATTACAGAAACACTTTACATAAATATTTCGAAAAATGTTAATCTTGCATTTAGAAAATGGTAAACATGTATAGAAAGTATTTCCGATGTACATGAAAATATGTAATGTGAAGTAGAAAATGTGAATCATCTGTATGAAAAGTGTTTGTCAAAATTACAAAATTTCACTCATTTTTCTAAAAATGTACGCAACATTTAACAACATGTTTAGGCAATGTAAAAAATTGTTTGTCTAATTCAAAAAATGTTTCATACATTAAAAATGTTATATTATATTTAAAAAAATCTTCACAAGTTTCAAAAATGCTTGTACAATATAGAAAAATGTTCGCATAGTTCGATGAAAATGTTATTTATCATTAAGAAATTGTTTGACATGTTTTTTAGCACATATTTGAAGAAAAAAATAGAAACAAGTTTTGTAAAAAAGTTTAACATGTATTTGAAATATTAAACGTGTATAAAGCAATATTTTATATGTATACGTAAAATGTACAACGTGTATGGAAAAGACTAGACATGTGTTTAGTAACAAGAAATAAACAGACATGCTCGCTCCAGCGCCGGCGCAGAGCTTGGGAAATAGTCTTGGAGCGGATGCAGATTGTGGTCTGCATTGACGACATCTTGAAGATGGAGGATCGTGTGTTGGGTTTGTGGATAGCAGGTATAGTTTTCTCCTCCGTCGTCTTGGTCGTGTAGGGGTGCCAGATCCGGAGTTCGATGGCTTGTTCGGGGTGTTGCTCCGGTCTCGTTCGCTCAATGGTTATGGTTTCACCTTTAGTGAGTTAACTTGGAGGTCCGTAAAACTGCACATCAGCGATGAAGCCGCTTCGAGCTCAGGTGAGGAGGTGAATCAATCATTTTTTTCCTTTGGTGGCTATTATGGTGGTGCTAGAGGCAGGTGATGGATGTTGGTGTCAAGCTTAGAGGATTCATCGGTCTTGACTATAATTTCTTTCTTGGCTAGTGTTTCTTCGTGCAAAGTCTAGCGTTCTGATGCCTTTACAAATTTGTCAAGTGTGTTTACATGGCTTTTATTCTGATCTTTATGATATAAATGAGACACGTAGCCAAATAAACAAACAAAGAAAACTGAAGTATAAAGAAGAAACAAAGAAAAAAATGAAGAAGACCACAGAGAAAACAAAGAAAATCGAGACTCGAAGAAAATCCATGAAAAATTGAAAAAAAAGGAAAAAAGGAAAAAAGACGAAGAAAACCAAACCAAACCGATCAAACTCAACTACCGAATGTGGAAGAGCGAAGGCAGCGGACGAAGATAGCTAAGAGCATCTCTAGCAGACCCCTTATCGCGCGAACCTTTAAAGTGAGTATAAGGGCAGCGAAAAACATGTTTTGAGGGCTGGCGCGGGCTACGGCGAAGAAGATCACGCAAGGCTTAACGGTAAAACGGAATATTCTACGTTCGGCATTGCGGGGTCTGTTCTGCTGCAGCCCACGCCAGCCCTCAAAACATGTGGGTTTTTCTCAATTTGCCACATATGTGTCATATTACATAGAAATATGAAATCAATATAAATTAAAATCTAAATATTACAATACAATAATCATCCAAATTACAATAATTATTCAAATATAAGAATTAAACTTATAATTCAATATAAGAATTATTCTGAATACAACAATGATACGAATCACACATGAATTAATTAAATGAATGTAAAAATGGTAGGTTTTATTACTGCCCATGCCTTTGCCAATGGTGCTCAATGAGATCGTGCTGAAGCTGGTGGTGGGTGTTTGAGTCTTCAATTTCCCGGTATATATGAAAGAATGCTTGTATGCAGTCAGGGTCTCTAGATGGCTTCACACGGCTATCGACATTGTCGTAGAAGAACTCCGTGTCCCTCTCGTCTTCGATGATCATGTTGTGAAGAATCACACACCATGTCATGATGTTGTTTGATACGTCTCCAACGTATCCATAATTTTTTATTGTTCCATGCTATTATATTATCTGTTTTGGATGTTTTATATGCATTAATATGCTATTTTATATTATTTTTGGGACTAACTTATTAACCTAGAGCCCAGTGCCAGTTTCTGTTTTTTCCTTGTTTTTGAGTTTCGCAGAAAAGGAATACCAAATGGAGTCCAAACGGAATAAAACTTTCGCGATGATTTTTCTTGGACCAAAAGACACCTCGGAGACTTGGAGTTCAAGCAGAAGATCCACGAGGCGGCAACAAGGGGGGAGGGCGCCCAGGGGGGTAGGGCGTGCCCCCTGCCTTGTGGGCCCCTCGGTGACCCCCTGACCTAGTTCTACCTCCTATATATTCATATATATTCCCAAACCACCAGAAGCATCCACGAAAACACTTTTCCACCGCCGCAACCTTCTGTTCCCGTGAGATCCCATCTTGGGGTCTTTTCCGGCATCCTGCCGGAGGGGGGTTCGATCACGGAGGGCATCTACATCAACTCTATTACCCTTCTGATGAAGCATGAGTAGTTTACCTCAGACCTACGGGTCCATAGCTAGTAGCTAGATGGCTTCTTCTCTCTCTTTGATTCTCAATACCATGTTCTCCTCGATGTTCTTGGAGATCTATTCGATGTAATCTTCTTTTGCGGTTTGTTTGTTGAGATCCGATGAATTGTGGATTTATGATCAGCTTATCTATGAATATCATTTGAATCTTCTCTGAATTCTTTTATGCATGATTTGATATCTTTGTAATTCTCTTCGAACTACCGGTTTGGTTTGGCCAACTAGATTGGTTTTTCTTGCAATGGGAGAAGTGCTTAGCTTTGGGTTCAATCTTGTGGTGTCCTTTCCCAGTGACAGTAGAGGCAACAAGGCACATATTGTATTGTTGCCATCGAGGATAAAAAGATGGGGTTTACATCATATTGCTTGAGTTTATTCCTCTACATCATGTCATCTTACTTAATGTGTTACTCTGTTCTTTATAAACTTAATACTCTAGATGCAGGCAGGAGTCGGTCGATGTGTGGAGTAATAGTAGTAGATGCAGGCAGGAGTTGGTCTACTTGACATGGACGTGATGCCTTTATTTCATAATCATTGCCTTAGATATCGTCATAACTTTGCGTTTTTCTATCAATTGCTCGACAGTAATTTGTTCACCCACCATATTTTTTGCTATCTTGAGAGAAGCCTCTAGTGAAACCTATGGCCCCCGGGTCTATTTTCCATAATACTAGTTTCCGATCTTCTATTTTCCATCATATAAGTTTCCGATCTACAACTTTTCAATCTTCTATAAACCAAAAAATCCAAAAATATTTACTTTATCTTTTGTTTAGTTTCATCTATCTCTATCAGATCTCACTTTTGCAAGTGACTGTGAAGGGATTGACAACCCCTTTATCGCGTTGGGTGCAAGTTGTTTGATTATTTGTGTAGGTATTGGTGATTTGTGCGTTGTTTCCTACTGGATGGATGTTGGGGAACGTAGCATGCAATTTCAAAAAATTCCCTACGATCACGCAAGATCTATCTAGGAGATGCATAGCAACGGGAGGGGGAGAGTGTGTCCATGTACCCTCGTAGACCGAAAGCGGAAGCGTTAGTTTGATGCGGTTGATGTAGTCGAATGTCTTCGTGATCCAACCGATCAAGTACCGAACGTACGGCACCTCCGAGTTCAACACATGTTCAGCTCGATGACGTCCCTCGAACTCTTGATCCAGCAAAGTGTCGAGGGAGAGTTTCGCCAGCACGATGGCATGGTGACGGTGATGGTGATGTGATCCGCGCAGGGCTTCGCCTAAGCACTACGACAATATGACCGGAGGAGTAAACAGTGGATGGGGGCACCGCACACGGCTAAGAAACAATTGATGTCCTTTGGGGTGCCCCTGCCCCCGTATATAAAGGAGGAGAGGGGAGGAGGCCGGCCCTAGGGGGCGCGCCAAGTGGGGGGAAACCCACTAGGACTCCTAGCCCTAGTCGCCCCCCTTCCTTCTTTCGGAGGGGAAAAAGGGGGGAGGAGAGAGGGAGGGAGAAGGAAAGGGGGCCGCGCCCCCTCCCATTGTCCAATTCGGACTGCCCATGGTGGAGGGGCGCGCCACCCCCTGTGGGCTGCCCTCTCTCTCTCCCCTTATGGCCCATGTGGCCCATTACTTCCCCGGGGGGTTCCAGTAACCCCTCGCTACTCCGATAAATACCCGAATCACTCCGAAACCATTCCTGTAACCGAATACTATCGTCCAATATATCAATCTTTACCTCTAGACCATTTCGAGACTCCTCATCATGTTCGTGATCTCATCCGGGACTCCGAACAATCTTCGGTCACCAAAACACATAACTCATAATACAAATCGTCATCGAACATTAAGCGTGCGGACCCTACGGGTTCGAGAACTATGTAGACATGACCGAGACATATCTCCGATCAATAACCAACAGCGGAACCTGGATGCTCATATTGGTTCCTACATATTCTACGAAGATCTTTATTGGTCAAACCGTAATGACAACATACGTCATTCCCTTTGTCATCGGTATGTTACTTGACCGAGATTCGATCATCGGTATCCTCATACCTAGTTCAATCTCGTTATCGACAAGTCTCTTTACTCGTTCCGTAATGCATCATCCCGTAACTAACTCATTAGTCACATTGCTTGCAAGGCTTATCATGATTTGCATTACCGAGAGGGCCCAGAGATACCTCTCCGATACTCGGAGTGACAAATCCTAATCTCGATCTATGCCAACCCAACAAACACCTTCGGAGACACCTGTAGAGCATCTTTATAATCACCCAGTTACGTTGTGATGTTTGGTAGCACACAAGGAGTTCCTCCGGTATTCGGAAGTTGCATAATCTCATAGTCAAAGGAATATGTATAAGTTTTTTTTGACCAGGAACAGTAGGAAAGGCTCCTACTGTGTTAATATATTAATAAATAGTGCAGGGGACTGTACAAAGAAGTATTTACATGAAGTTTATCTCAGCCACTTTGTGGCAAGAGAAGCAAAGGCTAGTTTAGAGTGCTATCAAAGAGAGTTTACAAAATTGAGAACTAAAGGCTTATGTGCCTCTTTAACCCTGTGCTGTAGAAGCTCAAAATCTTTCTTAAATCTCCCAAGCCAAGACTGGAAGGAGGGTGGTATAGCTCTGAAGTGATGATTGTTCCTCTCCTTCCAGATGCTCCAAGCCGCCGCAATGAATTTTTCCAGGAACAAGCGCGACGAGTGGTTATTCTTCTGGTCTTGAATAGCTTGTAGCCTGCCAGGGAAGGGTTCCCAGAGGATGTCAAGTTTACCCCAACATTGCTTGCTGAAAGCGCAGGTGAAAATCATGTGCTCAACAGTTTCCTCGATGCTTTGGTTACAGAGCAAGAAGTTGTGATCATCCCCGATGTTATAATGTCTTCTTTTAAGCATATTGCGCGTGTTAAGTCGATCGTGGAATAACAGCCAAGCAAACACCTTAAGCTTCATTGTGCATTTTGATTTCCAATTCCAACCAAAGACTTGGTGGGAATGAAGATCTTTGAAGAAAAAACGGTAGTAATCTGTTGACTTGAAGTTCGTTTTGCCCCACACGTAGTGCCACACGTCTGAAGTTGCCGTTGAGGGTTGAAGCGCAGCCGCAACAGCCTGCATTTGTCTGATCTCATCATGCGCTTGGGGCAACAACGGAAGGTGGAACGCTTCATGCAGAGACGTGATCCCCAAGAAATCTTTGACCGAGATGTCTTCGTTCAAAGAATGAGACAAAGCACGTGGGTGTGAGTCTTGCAGGATCTGATCAGCCCAGAGATCTTTCCCAAATAAGGCAGTGGTACCACAGACAATGTTAATGCTTGAGATTCCCCTAAACTTGGGAGAGAGTTTGAGGATATCGTGCCACCAAAAGGAGCCAACTGGGTCAGTAGCATGAGGTATCTTCTCCGTGTAGTACGAGCCCCAAGTTACTTGGACCCAGGGGATGTCCATCTTGTTGTAGAATTTGTGTAAAAACTGGAGGAGCAAAGCTTCATTCTGGATACGTAGGTTGAGGACTCCTAGGCCACCTTTGCTTTTGGGTTTACACACCATATCCTAGGCAGCTAGAGAGTTACATTTATCTCCTTGTTCTGTTTTCTTGATCCACAAGCATCTTCTTCTGCTTTTGTCAAGCATTTCAATAAGCTTAGGAGGAAAGTGAAGAGTGCACATCGCATAAATGAGGAGTGACGTGACGGTCGAATTGAGCAAGGTCAACTTCCCTGCATGTGAAATAAGAGAGAGTGTGGAGTAAAGACTTCTCTCAATGGAGCAGACTAGTGGCATGAAGTCTTGAATAGTGGGTCGAGACGTGCCCAAAGGAATACCGAGGTAAGTGAATGGCATGGCTCCCACCGGGCACTCGAAAATCAAGGCAATTTGCATGGCAAGCTGTTGATCCAAGTTGATGGGGATGAGTGTTGATTTATGAAAGTTGATCTTGAGTCCGATCGATTGGGCATAGTTGGTGAGGATATTTTTGATAATCAAAGCTTGTCGGGGGCAGTCCGGCATAAGTAATATTGTGTTGTCAGCATACTGCACAATCGGGTAGTCCATTTGACCGTTACTAGGGAATGGAAGCTGGATTAATCCATTTCTAAAGGCATCATTGATGGCAGACTGCAGTAAATCGGCCGCAAGGACAAAAATGAGGGGTGAGAGAGGGTCACCCTGGCGAACTCCCCGACGACAGTGAAACTGCCTGCCCGGCACTCCATTAAGCAGAATAGAAGATCTTCTCGAGGAGAATATGGATTTAATCCAAGAGAGCCATTTGTCATTAAACCCCATATGCTTCATGATGTTGATCATTGGATCATGATCAATGGTATCAAAGGCTTTGGCAAAATCCAATTTGAGTAACACGATTGGACGCTTTGAGGCTTGACATTGGTGGATATATTGGAAAGTCCAAGCTAGGCAGTCTTGTATAGATCGTCCTCTAATGAATCCATATTGGTTGCGATGAATAATCCTCAAAATGACCTTTTGCAAGCGGTTGGCCAGCAGCTTGGTGATGAGCTTGAGGCAACAATTGAGTAGTGTGATCGGACGATAATCATTGACAGTTGATGGGGACCCATTTTTCGGGATAAGAGTGATTAGTCCATTAATGCTTTGAAGATTGAGCTTGCCCTCATGGAATTGATTGCATAGGTTGTAGAAGTCGTCCTTGATGATAGGCCAGCAAGCTTTGAGGAACAGTCCACTAAAACCGTCCGGGCCAGGTGCCCTACCTGAAAGTGCTAGTTATCTCGACTAGAGGGGGGTGAATAGGCGATTTTTATGGAAATCTTCAAAACATGGGAGTTTCGAAGACAAACGATAGAAATGAACCTATTAACATGCAGCGGAAGGTATACTACACTAGGAAGGCCATAGTCAAGTATTCAATGAAGTGAAAGCACAAAGACTAATAGCAGCTAGGTAGTAATGATCAGGATGGAAGATAGTGTGAAGCCAAACAACAATAGAAGTCACACAGTGAAGTCAAACAGGTGACACAAGCAGGCAATGACTTCACGAAGACAAACTGTAAATAAAGAGAGGGAGAAGATAGAACCAGACGCTTGATGAGGACAAGGATTTGTTGGACCAGTTCCAGTTGCTGTGACAACTGTACGTCTGGTTAGGGAGGCTGAGATTTAACTCAGAAGACCGTGTCTTCACCTTATTCCCCTTGATCTAAGGACACCCAGTCCTCGCCCAATCACTCTGGTAAGTCTTCAAGGTAGAATTCCAAACCTTCACAGACTTCGTTCACCGGCAATCCACAATGACTCTTGGATGCTCAGAATGTGACGCCTAACCGGCTGGAGGATTCACAATCCTCAAGTGTAACAAGTCTTCAGGTCACGCGGACAGAAAGACTTCAGTGATGCCTAACACTCTTTGGCTCTGGGTGTTTGGGCTTTGTCCTCGCAAGGATTTCTCTCTCTCAAAAGCTTCGGAGGTGGGTTGCTCTCAAACAACAAAAGTCGTGCACTAACTCTGAGCAGCCACCAATTTATGGTGTAGGGGGTGGGCTATTTATAGCCACTAGGCAAACCGACCTGATTTGTCCGAAATGACCCTGGGTCACTAAGGAACTGACATGTGTTCCAACGGTCAGATTTCAAACACACGCGGCAGCTTGACTTGGGCTACAAGTAAAGCTGACTCATCCAGCTCTGGATAAGACTTGCTCTCATTGTCTTCGCTCGAAGACATAGGATTTGGTTGAGCATCACTTCAGTCACTCTGACTTTGTTCACTTGGACCCCGCTTAACAGTACGGTGGTTCCTATGACTCAACAAACAAGAAAATGGAACTACGAAACAACTATGTCTTCGCGCTCCAAAGTCTTCATGCGATGTCTTCTCATGTCATAGTCTTCAATGTGAATATCTTCACGTACCACCATTGTCTTCAATGTCTTCATACATTTTTAGGGGTCATCTCCGGTAGGTAAACCGAATCAATGAGGGACTACTACCTGTGTTATCCTGCAATTCTCACAAACACATTAGTCCCTCAACCAGGTTTGTCGTCAATACTCCAAAACCAACTAGGGGTGGCACTAGATGCACTTACAATCTCCCCCTTTTTGGTGATTGATGACAAACTGGTTGAAGTTTTCAACGGGCATAAAATTATGTGAAATTGTAAAGGATTAAGATATTGTCTTCATAAGTAGCAAAAGGCTCCCCCTGAAGATGTGCATATAAGTATTTTGCTTTTGGAATGCAAATGCACATGGCAGGTTGTACTTGTGGAGATCCTCTTCAACTTATGAAGGCAATTCATCATGCATGAAAAGATATAACGAAGATAATGACATGCATAATGAAAAATGGACGTCTACAATATGACTTCGTGCGGGATTGATTATCGCACATGCGGAATTTATCATTGCATCACAGAATAGCAGAAAAAGTAGCAGACGACCATCAAGTTTAAGTGTTACAACTCAAAGAACCAAAAGTATCAAGAGCGAGAGTTGTAAGCACTTGGCAAAATATAAAGCAACCACCCATATGGACCCGCTTGAAGACTATCAACTCATATGCTTCTCCCCCTTTTGTCAGTAAGGACCAAAAAGGTTTGAAGACATAGAGCCTCTACTCGTTCCCATGAGGAGTAGGTGAAGCAGCAGGGTCGTCATTGAAGTTTGGTTGTGCAGAAGAACTTGGTGCAGTATCGATACACGCCGAAGTTGGAGGTGGTGAAGTAGCATCATCTTGGTCATCAATGACTCTGGCATTAACAGTTGCAGCTGAGGAGGAATAGTCAGAGTCTTCAAGTGAGGGAGTCCGACGCAAGACAACATTCCTGGGAGGAGTGGAATCAAACTTGAATCTTTCAGTGAAGCCATCGTCTTGAAGATCATCTTCAGCACTGAGCAATGTCAGACTCTTCCATGACCTCCTACAGGTCTCATGTGTGACAAAAGCATTCTTGGTGGCAAGATTGCGAATGCGGTTGACATCCACCAAGAGGCACTGCATCTGTCGCTTCAGCCAGAAGTGATGCTTATCCTGTTTTTGATGCAGCGCGACGAGAAGCTCTCGGTCATTGAGGACACGAGATCGCTTCCGAGGTCTTTGAGCAATAGTGCTTCCAGTGGCTTCAGTATGGGCACGGTGAGGTGCACGTGTATTGCCAGCCAAAGGATAAACACGAGTGACGGCCTGAACTCCTTCAATGGGCTGTGTGAAGCTTTGGTGATCAACATTGTGAAGATAAACAGGCTCTTTGGCAGGCTCTGGGTAGATGTCTTCAATAGACATATCAACCTCTGGCAAGAATATCAGATGGTTGCGTGTAGAGGGCTGATAGTTGACAGCTGAATGAAGCTTGATAAGGTGCATAACCCATGGAGCGTAGAACTTCAGACCAAAGAGGTCAGAGCCAGATGCAGCCAATTTCCTGATGAAGAAGTCTTGAGCATTGAAGCTGATGCCATTGAAGATATAAAAGACCAATGTCTTCATTGCTCCTTCAAGCTTCACTGCAGAAGAATGTCCTTTGACAGGCCATAGAGTTCGCCTGATGATATGATAAATAGTGCGGGGCAGATACTCTAGGTCTTCAACAAAGAATTCTCTTGGGTATTCAGCGTTGCGTGGCAGTGGCTTCATCATGCTCAGCATTTGGCTCATGTTGGGCTCTGGCTTCTGAAAGATGCTCTCCAAAGCACTGCGGTGAAGCTGACAACCAGGCTCGAAGAGTTCACCTGGAGTGGGCAGGCCAGTTAGCTCAAGGATATCAAGAGCTTTGGCTTCGTGATGGACATTGCCTGTCATCCACTCAAGGATCCATGTCTTCAGATCCCTGTTGAAGCCGCGAATGTGGAGGGTAGCATAGAATTGCAGCAGAAGCTCTTCATTCCAATGCTCTTTATCAGTCACAAAGTTCAGAAGACCAGCATCACGGAAGCAGTCAAGGGCTTCTTCTAAGCAGGGCAGTCCAACAATAGCTTCACAGTCTAGACGCATATGTGGAAAGATGCGCCCTTGATCATAGAGAACACAGGAATAGTAACTGCGCTGCTGATAGCTCCATAACCGATCATATGAAATTCTTGGCTTGGAGTAGGGGTTCTTGGCACTATCAAAGAAGGTATTGTGTGCAATGAAGCCATTTGCATTGAAAGATCCTGGTGAAGTTGAAGTACCTGGAAACCTTGGCAACCTTGGCTTAGGCTTCTGGACCTGAGGCCTTTGCTCTACATGATAGTCAAATTGCGGACCAGCAGCAGGTGGAGGAACTAGAATGGGCCATCTGACAGTAACCAGCTGACCTCAATCGAATGCTTGCTCAATGGTGTGTGGCCTTGGAGGCGGTACAGGAGCAGTGGCATTGGCATTAACGTCAGGCTGCACATTTGCTTCAGGTGCAGCATTGGCTTCAGGTGCAACTACTTCTGGCACCACATTAACTTCTGGCGCCACATCAGCTTCAGCCATGACAATGTCATCGGCTTCAGTAGTGTTGTTTGTGGCCGCCTCAGTATTGTTAACCTCCACTCGAGTAGCTGGAGGGTCGGACACGTTCTCCTCGAGAACAACTTCAGGGTTAGTTGGGGGTGTAGCAACACGTTCTTCTTCTTGTCTTGGTTCTTCTTGTTCATCGGCTGACACAGCCGGAATGTCTTCAGCAGCATTGGCTTCAGACTCGGAGATGTTCACAGATGGAGAGGCTTTAGGAAATACATGGCGAGATACTGATTAGTGCTCTTCTCCTTCTGGAACACTGGAAAGAGTGACTTGTGGCCTTGGTCCTTTGCGAAGCCTGCGAAACGCTGGCGACGCTTGTGGAGATGGAGTTGTCTGGGCCACAAAGTCTTCATCTTCAAGTACCGGAGTGGTGACTTGAGTTGGGGGAGTAGTTGGTGTTTCTTCTTCACAGGGGGAGTCTTGAGGGTGATCAGCCCATGAATCATCCTGAGCAATTGGCGTCAAAGGATGACCAATGCTGATGAGTTCGCTGTTCATGAGAACAGGCGATGATACCACGTTGTGCTCGATCTGAGGAAGGACTTCATCATCTTCTACATTGTCTTGGTGACCAATGTCTTCAGCTGCAGTGGGGTCAACAGCTGGAATCTCTTCAGTTTCAGGAGCCTCTGTGGTAGCAGGCTCATGAACTATCAACCGACGCTCTTGGTGTGCAGACGCAGGACGAGCAACTGAGATTGGCTCGACGACGAGGGGCTCTGTGGGAGCAGCCCGATCTTTTTTCTTGGTTTTTCTCTTCTTGGTTGGTGGAGCTTCACTAGTGGTGTTCTTGGACTTGCGCTTTCTGGCTTCAGCTTCGGTTGTCCTTGTTTTCTTGAGATCTGAAGCCACTGTGGGGACCTTTGGCTTCACGCCTGTCATACTGGCGGGGAAGACAATGCGTGGTTCCTCTCGCCTGGATGCTTCAGATTGGTCCACAGCAGGCTTCTTCTTCTTCTTGGCAGCCATCTTGGGGTCGATGCCACGACGCCCAAGTGCCTTGCGCTTCTCAGCTTCATCGTAAGCTTGAACACATTTGGCAGCAAGGAGTTTCATGCGCTCGCGTGAACCTTTAGCTTCATCACGTTTCTTGTGAAATGCCTCCTTGAGCTCATGCATCATTTGCTTGAAGTTTTGGACATCAGTCACACTGAGCTTGGCCATATGCTTCTTGAACTGAGCCTTTTCATAGTCAATTTTGTTCTTTAGCTCAACAATCCTTTGAGCTAAAGCCAGCTCAGGAGCAATGGCTCCATGGAATGAAACGCTAAGGCCAACAGGAAGCTGAAGATCATCAAAGCTAAGGTTTGGGCTATCAAACCATTCATCAATGAACTTGTTTAGGATGTCCACATCAAAAAGGGGAAGATCGTTGAAGATTTCTGCCTCTTGCGTGCTCTTTATCAGCAGCACAAGAGCATCATTGCCAAGATCGTCGTCACTAGACAGATCAATGGCTTCGTTCTCATTCCTCAGAACGGCACCTGGGGTCAATGCTTGACCAGTAGTTTGCATGGGCTTCTTCTTCTCTGTCTTGGAGATGCGAGAGAGATCTTCAGAATGCACACTAGGTGCAGGAGGAGCAGTGGCCAGAGGCTTCGAACGCGAAGCTCTTGGTGCAGAGGAGGGCTTTGAATCCTTGGGTTTCTTCTGCTTTAGTGGTTTTGGTGGAGCAGGCGCTTCATCAGAGTCAGCGTCATCAGCAGAGTGCTCCACTTCTGCCCCTTGAACCATAATGTGAGTTATGAGACCTTTGAGGTTGTAGAAGGGCCCGATGATATTGGGTTCAGCATCGCGTGTGCCATCGGCACGAGGAGCAGAGGGACCGGGGTTGAAGTCTAATCACAGCGACTTCTTGTTCTTCGCAGCAGAGTCCTTGGCAAACTTGTAGTTGCGCTTGAACAGATTGTCGTCACGACACCATAGCAGAGAAGATGGGTCAGCGTTTTCTGGCTGTGGTCCGCGTACCATGCAAGGATAGAAGCCTTGATCAATGGCTTCAGTTCTGGACCTGGCTGGAAGATTTTTGTACAAGATATCTCCCCAAGGTCGCTTGATAGCATTCTTCTCAGCATACTCCTGGGTCACGAACCTGTATTTGAACCATTGCTCGGCCCAATATCTTCGAATCCATTGGATTCGTGTTTTGCGCTGATTGTAATCCTCTTCTGGATCTGTCTTGTACAGCTCATAGAGGTCTGGTGGCAAATCCGTAGGTGTATTCCCACGGCGCTGTCTGCCTCCCTTCCTTGCTGACTTTTCTGTGGCCATATAGTTCAGACTGAATGTCTTCAACGCTGTCAGAGTCTTCCGTCTGCTGGTCAGACAAGAACTAGCTTCGGGAGAATTAATGTGATGCTGTAAGAATTCTGCAAATGAATGCAGACTATGAGAACCAAGGGATTCTCCCACGGACATGTACCTGTGACAGCATTAGAGATGCGAGGCAAGGGGAAGAGGTCATATGCATTCTCAGAAGATTTTGAAGATAAATCAGTTTAGAAGGCATTGACCTCATAGCGCGAAGACATTCACTTATATGTTGAGAGTTGGTTCCAGATTTGTACGAATCCAAGAATAGGTACAAGTGAGGAATCTAACTACGTGTGAAGCATAAGTGAATATACTAGGCATGATATGAGATGCAGAACATGATAGATCCAGATATGTGGAGGCAGAAACCACTTTTGGTAAGGAAAGATGAATCCATCAGATCAAAAAGACAGTAAAAAGAGAGTTATAATTACCACACGATGAACTGCTAGACGGAGTAGAAGAGGAGGCCGAGCAGTTTGATATTCCATGCCCTAACTTGGCGATGGAGGACACTATGGCGGCGGCGGAGAAGACGAGGTCCGCGGCCGGCGTGAGGACGGCGTCGATGAGGTCGCGGCAGCTAAGTGCTTCGTCGCCGGCGTCGTCGAGAGCTAGCGGTGGCGCTAGGGTTTGTCGAGGTGGAGAGGTGGAAGAAAGATTTTGACCGCGATGTGATGTGCATTTATAGGGAGAGGGACAACACAACACAATTACGCAGGTGCCCCTGGCGGTTCACACCTGAGGGACACGTGGTGAACATGCAAGACATTTGAAGTTGTTCCATGTTCCCACGCACGCCTGGACTGTCGGGTGGTCGTTCCGGCTTCTCCGGGTTTCAGGCAATTAGGACTGAGCATTTAAAATAGATTTAATGTTTGTCTCTGTATCTTCTGCTGACAAGGACGCAGAGAAGACATTCGACAGTTTCAACAGAATGCATATGATTTGGATACATAGAGTTTGAGGTAGAAGCATAGAGAGGTTAGGGTCCGATCACATTCACTTAGTCCAAAAGGTTCAAACGAGAAGACATAGCTATAAGTGAATGTTGTGGAGGACAGAACACAAGTATATGAATATATATGCGTACAACTAAATCAACAAGGTGAAAGTTATCGGAAGACAAATCAATGTTGAAGATAAAACAAATGCGAAGACTTAGCAAATGTAATGCTAGGAGAAACACTTCAAACAAGATTTTGGTGGTGGCGTTACCCATCGTATAGGAAGTATTAGACCCAGACACGGCGCACAATTATCGTGGCGCTCCGAAGTCAAATTCCACATTAATGTATTCACACTCAGAGTGTATGTCTTTATTGATTGAAGATATACATTACTTCTGAAGGAAATATGCCCTAGAGGCAATAATAAAGTTATTATTTATTTCCTTATTTCATGATAAATGTTTATTATTCATGCTAGAATTGTATTAACCGGAAACATAATACATGTGTGAATACATAGACAAATATAGTGTCACTAGTATGCCTCTACTTGACTAGCTCGTTAATCGAAGATGGTTGAGTTTCCTAGCCATGGACATGAGTTGTCATTTGATAAACGGGATCACATCATTAGGAGAATGATGTGATTGACTTGACCCATTCCGTTAGCTTAGCACTTGATCGTTTAGTATGTTGTTATTGCTTTCTTCATGACTATGAGATTATGCAACTCCCGTTTACCGGAGGAACACTTTGTGTGCTACCAAACGTCACAACGTAACTAGGTGATTATAAAGGTGCTCTACAGGTGTCTCCAAAGGTACTTGTTGGGTTGGCGTATTTCGAGATTAGGATTTGTCACTCCGATTGTCGGAGAGGTATCTCTGGGCCCACTCGGTAATGCACATCACTATAAGCCTTGCAAGCATTGTAACTAATGAGTTAGTTGTGGGATGATGTATTACAGAACGAGTAAAGAGACTTGCCGATAACGAGATTGAACTAGGTATTGAGATACCTACGATCGAATCTCGGGCAAGTAACATACCGATGACAAAGGGAACAACGTATGTTGTTATGCGGTTCGACCGATAAAGATCTTCGTAGAATATGTAGGAGCCAATATGGGCATCTAGGTTCTGCTATTGGTTATTGACCAGAGAGGTGTCTCGGTCATGTCTACATAGTTCTCGAACCCGTAGGGTCCGCACGCTTAAACATTCGTTACCGATATAGTATTATATGAGTTATGTATGTTGGTGACCGAATGTTGTTCGGAGTCCCAGATGAGATCACGGACATGACGAGGAGCTCCGGAATGGTCCGGAGGTAAAGATTAATATATTGGATGATATGGTTAGGCCAAGGGGTCAGGCCCACGGGGCTATAAGTCGGTGCAAAAGGAGTTTTGCGGAGGCCAGGGGGCCAAACGCCGGAGACCCTGGCGTCTGGCCCTGGGCCAGACGCCGAGGTCCATGGCGTCTGGGCCAGATGCCAAGGATTGTGGCATTTGGTCCTGGAGTCCGAGTGGGACTCTTGCCTTTGGGGCAAAACCGACTTTGAGGAGGCTTTTGCTCCAAGTTTCGACCCCAGGGCTCAACATATAAATAGAGGGGCAGGGCTAGCACCAAAGACACATCAAGAAACACCAAGCCGTGTGTCGGCAACCCCGTCCCCTCTAGTTTATCCTCCGTCATAGTTTTCGTAGTGCTTAGGCGAAGCCCTGCGGAGATTGTTCTTCACCAACACCGTCACCACGCCGTCGTGCTGCTGGAACTCATCTACTACTTCGCCCGTCTTGCTGGATCAAGAAGGCGAGGACGTCATCGAGCTGAACGTGTGCTGAACACGGAGGTGCCGTACGTTTGGTACTTGATCGGGACGGATCGTGAAGGTGTACGACTACATCAACCGCGTTGATAAACGCTTCCGCTTACGGTCTACGAGGGTATGTGGACTACACTCTCCCCTCTCGTTGCTATGCATCACCATGATCTTGCGTGTGCGTAGGAAATTTTTGAAATTACTACGTTCCCCAACAGTGGCATCCGAGCCAGGTTTTATGCATAGATGTTATATGCACGAGTAGAACACAAGTGAGTTGTGGGCGATACAAGTCATACTGCTTACCACCATGTCATACTTTGGTTCGGCGGTATTGTTGGATGAAGCGGCCCGGACCGACATTACGCGTACGCTTACGTGAGACTGGTTCTACCGACGTGCTTTGCACACAGGTGGCTGGCGGGTGTCAGTTTCTCCAACTTTAGTTGAACCGAGTGTGGCTACGCCCGGTCCTTGAGAAGGTTAAAACAGCACTAACTTGACGAACTATCATTGTGGTTTTGATGCGTAGGTAAGAACGGTTCTTGCTCAGCCCGTAGCAGCCACATAAAACTTGCAACAACAAAGTAGAGGACGTCTAACTTGCTTTTGCAGGGCATGTTGTGATGTGATATGGTCAAAGACATGATGCTATATTTTATTGTATGAGATAATCATGTTTCGTAACCGAGTTATCGGCAACTGGTAGGAGCCATATGGTTGTCGCTTTATTGTATGCAATGCAATCGCCCTGTAATGCTTTACTTTATCACTAAGCGGTAGCGATAGTTGTAGAAGCAATAGTTGGCAAGACAACAACGATGCTACGATGGAGATCAAGGTGTCGCGCCGGTGACGATTGTGATCATGATGGTGCTTCGAAGATGGAGATCACAAGCACAAGATGATGATGGCCATATCATATCACTTATATTGATTGCATGTGATGTTTATCTTTTATGCATCTTATTTTGCTTAGATCGACGGTAGCATTATAAGATGATCTCTCACTAAATTTCAAGCTAAAAGTGTTCTCCCTGAGTATGCACCGTTGCGAAAGTTCTTCGTGCTGAGACACCACGTGATGATCGGGTGTGATAGGCTCTACGTTCAAATACAACGGGTGCAAAACAGTTGCGCACGCGGAATACTCAGGTTAAACTTGACGAGCCTAGCATATGCAGATATGGCCTCGGAACACTGAGACCGAAAGGTTGAGCATGAATCATATAGTAGATATGATCAACATAGTGATGTTCACCATTGAAAACTACTCCATCTCACGTGATGATCGGACATGGTTTAGTTGATATGGATCATGTGATCACTTAGATGATTAGAGGGATGTCTATCTAAGTGGGAGTTCTTTAATAATTTGATTAAACTGAACTTTTATTTATCATGAACCTAGTCCTGGTAGTATTAGCATATCTATGTTGTAGATCAATAGCTCGCGTTTAGCTCCCCTGTTTTATTTTTGATATGTTCCTAGAGAAAACTAAGTTGAAAGATGTTAGTAGCAATGATGTGGATTGGATCCGTGATCTGAGGATTATCCTCATTGATGCACAGAAGAATTATGTCCTTGATGCACCGCTAGGTGACAGAACTATTGCAGGAGCAGATACAGACATTATGAACGTTTTACAAAAGCTCGGTATGATGACTACTTGATAGTTTAGTGCACCATGCTTTACGGCTTAGAATCGGGACTTCAAAAATGTTTTGAACGCCACGGAGCATATAAGATGTTCCAAGAGTTGAAATTGGTATTTCATACTCATGCCCGTGTCGAGAGGTATGAGACCTCTGACAGTACTTTGCCTACAAGATGGAGGAGAATAGCTCAACCAGTGAGCATGTGCTCAGATTGTCTGGGTACTACAATTGCTTGAATCAAGTGGGAGTTAATCTTCCAGATAAGATAGTAATTGACAAAGTTCTCTAGTCGCTATCACCAAGTTACTAGAACTTTGTGATGAACTATAATATGCAAGGGATGACGAAAACAATTCCCAAGCTCTTCGCGATGCTAAAATCGGTGAAGGTAGAAATCAAGAAAAGCATCAAGTGTTGATGGTTGACAAGACCACTAGTTTCAAGGAAAGGGCAAACGGAAGAAGGGGAACTTCAAGAAGAACGGCAAGCAAGTTGCTGCTCAAGTGAAGAAGCCCAAGTCTGGACCTAAGCCTGAGACTAAGTGCTTCTACTACAAAGGGACTGGTCACTGGAAGCGGAACTACCCCAAGTATTTGGCGGATAAGATGGATGGCAAAGTGAACAAGCTATATTTGATATACATGTTATTGATGTGTACTTTACTAGTGTTTATAGCAACCCCTCGGCATTTGATACTGGTTCAGTTTCTAAGAGAAGTAACTCGAAACGGGAGTTGCAGAATGAACAGAGACTAGTTAAGGGTGAAGTGACGATGTGTGTTGGAAGTGGTTCCAAGATTGATATGATCATCATCGCACACTACCTATACTTTCGGGATTAGTGTTGAGCATAAATAAATGTTATTTGGTGTTTGCGTTGAGCATAAATATGATTTGATCATGTTTATTGCAATACAGTTATTCATTTAAGTTAGAGAATAATTGTTGTTCTGTTTACATGAATAAAACCTTCTGTGGTCATACACCCAATAAAAATGGTTTGTTGGATCTCGATCGTAGTGATACACATATTCATAATATTGAATTCAAAAGATGCAAAGTTAATAAAGATAGTGCAACTTATTTGTGGCACTGCCGTTTAGGTCATATTGGTGTAAAGCGCATGAAGAAACTCCATGCTCATGAGCTTTTGGAATCACTTGATTATGAATCACTTGATGCTTGCGAACCATGCCTTATGGGCAAGATGACTAAGACTCCGTTCTCCAGAACAATGGAGCGAGCAACTGACTTATTGGAAATAATACATACTGATGTATGCAATCCGATGAGTGTTGAGGCTCGCGGCGGGTATTGTTATTTTCTGACCTTCACAGATGATTTGAGCAGATATGGGTATATCTACTTGATGAAACATAAGTCTGAAATATTTGAAAAGTTGATATAAATTCAGAGTGAAGTGGAAAATCATCGTAACAAGAAAATAAAGTTTCTACGATCTGATCGTGGAGGAGAATATTTGAGTTATGAGTTTGGTCTTCATTTGAAACAACGCGGAATAGTTTCGCAACTCACGCCACCTAGAACACCACAGCATAATGGTGTGTCCGAACATCATAACCGTACTTTATTGGATATAGTGCAATCTATGATGTTTCTTCCGATTTACCACTATCATTTTGGGGTTATGCATTAGAGACAACTGCATTCACGTTAAATAGGGCACCATCCAAATCCGTTGAGACGACACCATATGAACTGTGGTTTGGCAAGAAACCAAAGTTGTCGTTTCTTAATGTTTGGGGTTGCGATGCTTATGTGAAAAAGTTTCATCCTGATAAGCTCAAACCCAAATTGGAGAAATGTGTCTTCATAGGATACCCAAAGGAGACGGTTGGGTACACCTTCTATCACAGATCCGAAGGCAAGACATTCGTTGCTAAGAATGGATCCTTTCTAGAGAAGGAGTTTCTCTCGAAAGAAGGGAGGGGGAGGAAAGTAGAACTTGATGAGGTAATTGTACCTTCTCCCGAATTGGAAAGTAGTTCTTCACTGAAATCAGTTCCAGTGATGCTTACACCAATTAGTGAGGAAGTTAATGATGATGATCATGAAGCTTCGGATCAAGTTACTACCGAACCTTGTAGGTCAACCAGAGTACGTTCCGCACCAGAGTGGTACGGTAATCCTATTCTGGAGTTCATGTTACTTGACCATGACGAACCTACGAACTATGAGGAAGCGTTGATGAGCCCAGATTCCGCAAAATGGCTTGAGGCCATGAAATCTGAGATAGGATCCATATATGAGAACAAAGTATGGACTTTGGTTGACTTGCCCGATGATCGATAAGCCATAGAGAAGAAAATGGATCTTCAAGAGGAAGACGAACGCTGATAGTAGTGTTACTATCTACAAAGCTCGAATTGTCGCAAAATGTTTTCGACAAGTTCAAGATGTTGAATACAATGAGATTTTCTTACTTGTAGCGATGCTTAAAAGTCTGTCCGAATCATGTTAGCAATTGCCGCATTTTATGAAATTTGGCAAATGGATGTCAAACCTGCATTCCTTAATGGATTTCTGAAAGAAGAGTTGTATATGATGCAACCAGAAGGTTTTGTCGATCCTAAAGGTGCTAACAAAATGTGCAAACTCCAGCGATCCATCTATGGACTGGTGCAAGCATCTCGGAGTTGGAATATACGCTTTGATGAGTTGATCAAAGCATATAGTTTTATACAGACTTGCGGTGAAGCCTGTATTTACAAGAAAGTGAGTGGGAGCACTACAACATTTCTGATAAGTATATGTGAATGACATATTGTTGATCGGAAATAATGTAGAATTTTTCTGGAAAGCATAAAGGAGTATTTGAAAGGAGTTTTTCAAAGGAAGACCTCGATGAAGGTGCTTACATATTAAGCATCAAGATCTATAGAGATGATCCAGACGATTGATAAGTTTTTTCAATGAGTACATACCTTGACAAGATTTTGAAGTAGTTCAAAATGGAACAGTCAAAGAAAAAGTTCTTGCCTGTGTTACAAGGTGTGAAGTTGAGTAAGACTCAAAGCCCGACCACGGTAGAAGATAGAAAGAGAATGAAAGTCATTCCCTATGCCTCAGCCATAGGTTCTATAAAGTATGCCATGTTGTGTACCAGATCTATTGTATACCCTACACTGAGTTTAGCAAGGGAGTACAATAGTGATCTAGGAGTAGATCACTGGACAGCGGTCAAAAATTATCCTTAGTGGAATAAGGACATGTTTCTCGATTATGGAGGTGACAAAAGGTTCGTCGTAAAGGGTTACGTCGATGCAAGTTTTGACACTGATCCAGATGACTCTAAGTCTCAATCTGGATACATATTGAAAGTGGGAGCAATTAGCTAGAGTAGCTCCGTGCAGAGCATTGTTGACACAGAAATTTGCAAAATACATACGGATCTGAATGTGGCAGACCCGTTGACTAAACTTCTCCCACAAGCAAAACATAATCACACCTTAGTACTCTTTGGGTGTTAATCACATAAGCGATGTGAAATAGATTATTGACTCTAGTAAACCCTTTGGATGTTGGTCACATGACGATGTGAACTATGGGTGTTAATCACATGGTGATGTGAACTATTGGTGTTAAATCACATGGCGATGTGAACTAGATTATTGACTCTAGTGCAAGTGGGAGAATGAAGAAAATATGCCCTAGAGGCAATAATAAAGTTATTATTTATTTCCTTATTTCATGATAAATTTTTATTATTCATGCTAGAATTGTATTAACCGGAAACATAATACATGTGTGAACACATAGACAAATATAGTGTCACTAGTATGCCTCTACTTGACTAGCTCGTTAATCGAAGATGGTTGAGTTTCCTAGCCATGGACATGAGTTGTCATTTGATTAACGGGATGACATCATTAGGAGAATGATGTGATTGACTTGACCCATTCCGTTAGCTTAGCACTTGATCGTTTAGTATGTTGCTATTGCTTTCTTCATGACTTATACATGTTCCTATGACTATGAGATTATGCAACTCCCGTTTACCGGAGGAACACTTTGTGTTCTACCAAACGTCACAACGTAACTGGGTGATTATAAAGGTGCTCTACAGGTGTCTCCAAAGGTACTTGTTGGGTTGGCGTATTTCGAGATTAGGATTTGTCACTCCGATTGTCGGAGAGGTATCTCTGGGCCCACTCGGTAATGCACATCACTATAAGCCTTGCAAGCATTGTAACTAATGAGTTAGTTGCGGGATGATGTATTACAGAACGAGTAAATAGACTTGACGATAACGAGATTGAACTAGGTATTGAGATAGCGACGATCGAATCTCGGGCAAGTAACATACCGATGACAAAGGGAACAACGTGTGTTGTTATGCGGTTCGACCGATAAAGATCTTCGTAGAATATGTAGGAGCCAATATGGGCATCCAGGTTCCGCTATTGGTTATTGACCAGAGAGGTGTCTCGGTCATGTCTACATAGTTCTCGAACCCGTAGGGTCCGCACGCTTAAACGTTCGTTGACGATATAGTATTATATGAGTTATGTATGTTGGTGACCGAATGTTGTTCGGAATCCCAGATGAGATCACGGACATGACGAGGAGCTCCGGAATGGTCCGGAGGTAAAGATTCATATATTGGATGATATGGTTAGGCCAAGGGGTCAGGCCCACGGGGCTATAAGTCGGTGCAAAAGGAGTTTTGTGGAGGCCAGGGGGCCAAACGCCGGAGACCCTGGCGTCTGGCCCTGGGCTAGACGCCGAGGCCCATGGCGTCTGGGCCAGACGCCAAGGATTGTGGCGTTTGGTCCTGGAGTCCGAGTGGGACTCTTGCCTTTCGGGCAAAACCGACTTTGAGGAGGCTTTTGCTCCAAGTTTCGACCCAAGGGCTCAACATATAAATAGAGGGGCAGGGCTAGCACCAAAGACACATCAAGAAACACCAAGCCATGTGTCGGCAACCCTGTCCCCTCTAGTTTATCCTCCGTCATAGTTTTCGTAGTGCTTAGGCGAAGCCCTGCGGAGATTGTTCTTCACCAACACCGTCACCACGCCGTCGTGCTGCCGAAACGCATCTACTACTTCGCCCGTCTTTCTGGATCAAGAAGGCGAGGACGTCATCGAGTTGAACGTGTGCTGAACACGAAGGTGCCGTACGTTCGGTACTTGATCGGGACGGATCATGAAGGTGTACGACTACATCAACCGCGTTGATAAACGCTTCCGCTTACGGTCTACGAGGGTATGTGGACTACACTCTCCCCTCTCGTTGCTATGCATCACCATGACCTTGCGTGTGCGTAGGATTTTTTTTTGAAATTACTACGTTCCCCAACAACTTCGTGTGTTGCACATCTAAGTCATCAACATGCATAAGTGTTAGGATGTGTGCCTGATTACAAGACATTCGAGGATTCCAAGATATTTAGCTCACACCGCAACTTGCAAAACCTTTTCTCATCCAAGGGCTTTGTGAAGATATCTGCCAATTGCTCTTCTGTGTTGACGTGAATGATATCAATATCTTCCTTCATAACATGATCTCTGAGAAAGTGATGGCGAATTTCAATGTGCTTTATCTTCGAGTGCTGAACTGGGTTGTTGGCAATCTTGATGGCGCTTTCATTGTCGCAGAAGAGTGGTACTTGCTTTAGATGGATGCCATAGTCCTTGAGTGTTTGCTTCATCCATAGAAGCTGAGCGCAGCAAGATCCAGCAGCAATGTATTCAGATTCAGCAGTGGAGAGAGATACACAGTTCTACTTCTTTGAAGACCAACAGACAAGTGATCGTCCCAGAAAGTGACATGTGCATGATGTAGACTTGCGATCCACCTTGTCACCAGCATAATCCGCATCCGAGAATCCAACCAGATCAAACTGAGCCCTTGGGATACCATAATCCTAGTGTTGGGGTGTAAGCCAAATATCGAAGAATTCGCTTCACGGCTAAGTGGTGCAATTCCTTTGGTGCCGCTTGGAATCAGGCACACATGCAAACACTAAGCATTATATCTGGCCTAGATGCACATAGATAATGTAAAGAACCAATCATGGAGCGGTATACCTTTTGATCGAACTCTTTACCATTGTCGTCAGGACCCAGATGACTTTTAGTTGGCATTGGCGTCGTGTAACCTTTGCAGTCTTGCATTCCAAACTTCTTCAGGCAGTCTTTGAGGTATTTTTCTTGAGATATGAAGATGTTGTTGCTTTGTTGACGAATTTGAAGACCAAGGAAGAATTTCAGCTCACCCATCATGGACATTTGATATTGCTCTTGCATCATGTGTCCAAATTCATCACTGTATTTCTGGTTAGTGCAGCCGAAGATAATGTCATCCACATATATTTGGCACACAAACATTTCACCATCATATATCTTCGTGAAGAGTGTGGGATCCAGGGAACCAGGTTTGAAGCCTTTGCTCTTCAGGAAGTCTTTGAGTGTGTCATACCAAGCGCGAGGGGCTTGTTTGAGGCCATACATTTCCTTGTTGAGCTTGTATACCATATCAGGATGTATTGGATCTTCAAAGCCAGGTGGTTGTGCAACATACACTTCTTCTTCAATCTTGCCATTGAGAAACGCACTCTTCACATCCATTTGATAGAAGGATGTTGTGATGATTTGCATAGGCTAGCAGTATGCGAATGACTTCAAGCCTAGCCACAGGAGCAAATGTTTCATCAAAGTCAATCCCTTCAACTTGAGTGTATCCTTGGGCAACGAGACGAGCCTTGTTTCTGACAACTTGACCGTGCTCATCTTGCTTGTTGCGATATATCCATTTGGTGCCTATTATGTTGTGCTTGCGAGGGTCAGGACGCTTGACTAGTTCCCACACATTGTTCAGCTTGAACTGTTGAAGCTCTTCTTGCATAGCTTGAATCCATTCAGGTTCCATGAAGGCTTCAGCAACTTTCTTGGGTTATGATATTGAGACAAATGCAAAGTGCCCACAGAAATTTGCTAGCTGTGTTGCTCTTGAACGGGTGAGTGGACCAGGTGCATTGATGCTATCAATTATCTTCTCAATCTGTACTTCATTTGCAACACGAGCATGAACTGGACGAAGATTTTGGTCTTGGTGATCATTGTCATCATTAGGAGGATTGTCTTCAGGCTGAGCATTGTGTTCAAGTTGATTAGGTGCAGAAATGATAAGTTCATCTTCAGCCTGAGCTTGAGACGGTATGATTTCTCCAGTTCCCATAAGCTTGATGGATTCACTAGGTGGAACTTCATCTATCACATTTGGCAGGTGCTCTCACTTAGGAGTTCATAGGATGTCTTCTTTAGAAGCTTGTGAAGATAAACACGGTTGATGACGTGACATGCAGTATCAATGGCTTCAGGCCAGAACTTTCTTGGAGTCTTGTATTCATCAAGCATCGCCAGAGTCATCTCAATGAGTGTTCTGTTCTTGCACTCCACGATGCCATTCTGCTGAGGTGTATATGGAGCAGAGAACTCATGAATGATGCCCAATGTATCCAGGTAAAGGTCGAGGCCGGTGTTCTTGAACTCTGTGCTGTTGTCACTTCTGATATGCTTGATCTTGACGCTATAGTTCAGCATGGCACGATTGGCAAAGTGTCTGAAGACATCCTGCACTTCATTCTTGTAGAGGATTATATGCACCCAAGTATATCTTGAATAATCATCAACAATGACGAAGCCATAGAGGCAAGCAGTGGTAGTAAGAGTAGAGTAGTGAGTAGGGCCAAATAAGTCCATGTGTAGCAGCTCGAAGGGTTGTGATGTCGTCATGATTGTCTTCGAGGGATGCTTGGCCCTTGTCATCTTTCTAGATTCGCAGGCACCGCACAAGTGATCCTTCTTGAACTTGACTCCCTCGATGCCTATGACGTGTTTCTTCTTTGCAAGAGTGTGCAAGTTCCTCATGCCAGCATGCCCTAGCCTCCGATGCCAGAGCCAGCACTCTGAAGCTTTTGCTAGAAGACATACGGCAAGCTGCGGTCCTGCTGAGAAATCTACCATGTACAAATCATCTTTCTAATACCCTTCAAAGACTAGAGACTTGTCAGATTCCATTAGTACAAGGCAACTATATTTTCCAAATATCACAATCATGTTCAAGTCACAAAGCATTGAGACAGACATTAAGTTGAAACCAAGGGATTCAACAAGCATCACTTTATCCATGTGCTGATCCTTTGAGATTGCAACTCTACCTAGACCCAATACCTTGCTTTTACTAGTGTCAGCAAATGTGATGTGACTCTTGTCAGATGGACGTAAGGTTGAGTCCATGAGAAGACTTTGATCACCAGTCATATGATTAGTGCATCCGCTGTCCATAATCCATTCTGAAGACTTTGGTGTCATACCCTACAGTACAGTTAGGGGGATAGGCTTCACCAAGAGTATTGTGAAGCATAAACATTTGACGGACAAGAGAATTATCAAAGCTTAGATCAAGGTTAGGACTTATAGGATGTTTGGCAAGTGATTCAGGAACAAAATACATAGTGAGACCATTTGGGCATTATATCTTGCGCCCTACAAGATGTTTTAGGTCCCCAGCAATAGCATCGGACGCCTTTGATTTCCAGCTGAAGACCTTTCCCTGCAAAAGAAAGTTAATTCTTCTTAACCACCCACATCTTCAGGGGTGGCTTAGAAGCAATGAGTCTAAGTGCAGCATCTGAGTACTTTGGCTTTGGAGCCCTAGCAAATAGCCTTGCAGGAGGAGAATAATACTCATATGAATATGCAGAAAAGTTCTTGGTCTTATGAACATAGCGGTTTGAGGAAACACGCTCATATTCATACATCTGAGTATGATTTCCCTGCAAAACATTGGCGTTAGGGTAACTCGGGTGAGTCCTGTGTCTGTATGAAGCCTTTGGACCATATGAAGCCTTTGGTCTCGGGTTTGTCTTCTTCCCTTGTGTTGTCATGATGACATTCACAGGAAGATTCTCAAGACAGCTTTTGGGTACCCAGATCTTCTTCATAGGTGGCCCATTCCTGCAGTTAGTACCAATATACCTGGCAAACACTTCACCATTCTGATTCTTAAATAGTTTATAGTTTGCATGAAAGGATTCATCAATGATAACGGGGTTAGCACAAGTGGAGCCAGATAAGGTGGATGGATCCACTGAAGGTTCCTTTGTAGCAACCCATTTTGTTGAGGATATAGACCTTGGAGTCACCCGCCAGGAGGGCCGGGTTACTCTAAGGGTCATTGCCAGAAGCCCGGAGCTAAGTTTCAAGATGATGGGCCAGAGATGGGCTGAGACCCGGATATGGCTTAAAGCCCATAGTTACAATCATTGTTATAGTAGACTTGTAGTGTAAGGCAAGTATTGTTTAGAGTCCGAGCCGGACGCTCTTATGAGCCGGCCGGGACTCTAAGGGCTGCTGGGCGTCAGCCTCCCTATATAAAGGGAGGACCCGGCAGCGGTGTAAGTGGCGACAACAATCTGATCGAGAGTCGGGCATAGCTGTTTAGCTCCCTGGCGATCGTAACCCTAATCAATAACACCTCAAACTGGACGTAGGCTTTTACCTTCACTATAAGGGGCTGAACCAGTATAAACCCTCGTGTTCCTTGTCCCACATAACCCCTTCAAGCTTCCTAGTTGCGATGGCTCCACGACTAAGTCCTAGCTCGAGGACATCTGCCGTGACAATTCCATGACAGTTGGCGCCCACCGTGGGGCCGGCGCATGGTGGATTTGAGTTCTTGAAGGGCAGCTTCGAAGGGCTCAAGGGATACGCTGTGGGCCGGATGACCAAGAGTCATCGCGGCAAGCTCTACATCGACAATGCGGACTGGGGCCCTGACGCCGGCTCAATTGAGTACGGGTACCGGGTCCCCTTCGGTGGAATTCATGTTTTCATCGGTAAGATTGGTGAGCCGGGCCCCGAGCCGGATCTCCGCGCCGATCTCATCGAAACGGCTCAGCGCGCACAACCCGCCCGGGCCCGGCCTGCCGTAAGGCGCGCTTTTGTGGGATGCATCCATGGAGGGGCCTCTGATCCATCTGGGTCCGGTGAAGAGGCAGCCGCCGTCTCGAGTCGGCCACCGATGAGTCAAACTCGTTGTACCAACTCCAAGATGGCGTGCTCATGGGTTGTTCCGACGGTGACAGTATTCCGGACCTTTTTGAGCTACCAAGTCAGGTTGGAGTTTTTATGGCTGGTGCGCAACCTGTTCAGAACCCCGCTGCCGGACCGGGAAACCCGGTGCCTTCTCCGGCTCAGGTGCTAATGGATCTTACGGACAAGATGACGGCCCTATTAACCGCCACGGTCGACCCGGCGGATCAAGCTCAGCATGATGCGGAAGTGGCACAGTTAAAATTGGATCTGATAAAGGCTAAAGAGGATCTTGCAGCGGAAGGGATCAGGCTGGCTGCGGAGCGGGCGGCTCTCGACGCCCGGACTCAGTTGATTCAGGCGCAGTCCTTACAACTCACGATGGATCAGAACGCGGCCAACGAGGTCATGAGAAGGAGGCATCAGAAGGCCCAGTCTCGACTCCCTCCGGTTTACGATCCGCGCAATCTCTTCAACACGCCGGGTGCGGGGTCTAGTAACCCGCCAGGGGTCATTGCGCCCGGGTCTGGACCCTTGAAGCCGCGAGTGATGGGGCCTCCCCAGGTGCCCCCTGCCCCGCCTCAGTATGTGCCAATACCCCCGGGTCATTATGATAACCCGCTAGAGAACATGGTAGCTGCGGCAGCACGGCTGGCGGCTCTCCCCGTCGACGGCAATTCTCCGGCGGCCATCAAAACCCGCCGGGTCAGGGAACTCCTGCAGACGGCACTAGCACAGCAAGAGGCGTACTCCTATAGCCGTGACAGGATCCACTCGACCCCTCGTCCAGGCCAGAGCCCGAGTTACAGCCGGCACATGGTCTCAGCAACCGGTTCAAGTAATGTGCGACGCCATGACCCGCCCCCTGGCCATGGCCCGGCTCATAATGGAGCCTTCTACGCAACAGACCAAGCGCGGCAAGAGGC